>NW_028324300.1:36025538-36118038 GCF_058129835.1 Hydra viridissima
TGCACTAGACTGAACATTAATGGAAAAGATGTGCATAGAGATCATTTTGTTTATTTTTAAAGATATTCTTATTTTTCAGAAAAGACAAAATCTGTCATAACCCATTACGTCGTAAAAAATTAATATTTTAATTTTTAACAGCTTTTGCCTGGTAACGTTCATTTTAGTGAATTGTTTGTCAAAAAAAGCTTTGCTCATAAGAGTGGTGCAACCGAACACTCATAAAAGCGAGACGTGCCTTAAACCACCCGAGTAGCAAAGTTGTGTACCCGTGTTTTTTCTGTAATATACTCCACTAACATTAGTTATTTACATGTAGTTAAATACTTTTTCTTAATCCATTCATAATACAAGGCTGTCCTCGTGTTTGTCCCAGTCAAATTTTTTTGTTTCATCATAGAAAACCTGTGCTTTTCGGATATATATATCATGTTGGACTGTGAAGTTTTGACGAGTGACAATAAAGTTTATTTGAAGGCGAATCCTTTTTAACGGAGTAAATAAATAATGAACTGCTGATCTAATACATATGCAGGCATAAAATACTTGTTAGATATTAATATTTTCTATAGATACTGGAGCATTGTTTCGTTAAAAGACAAAGCATTTATAAAGTTATTCAATGAGCCAAAACTAAGTAAATTTATGGGTTGATAAAGGTTAAGAGTTTCATAACAAAGATAAGTGTAATAGACAGATGTGAAAAGACAAGTGTAGTAGAAAGATGAAGTCGTTAAATGAAAGAGCAAATGTGAATATATATTTTAGCCAAATCAACACATGCTTGCATGAATGTTTAGAATTAACTAGTTAGGAATTACAGTAAAGTTCGACATTTTTCAATAAAAATGACAACTGTAGCTGATAGAATAAAAAAATACAAAAAACAGGAAGGGAAATGACAGCGGAGAAACCCACAGCCAGATCATTAGAGGATTAAGGAAAACAAACCAGAACTTTCAGTTGATTGCAAAGTAAAAGTAAACAAAAAGAATAAATTTTCGAAAAAGAACCACACAATTACAAGATATAGCTCCGGTTGCATATTAGTTTAAAGAGTAAAATAATAAAGAAATACATGAAACATTCCACAAGCAGAGTTGCTTAAAATGGAATCTTATTAAACTTACTGATCTTGTTAAACCCACAGAGACAAATGATACAAAGATAAAAATGTAAATAGCTTTTTTGTGAAAATTATTTTTAAAAAATTAATATTTAACTCAAACTAAAAATAACTAAAAAATCACTCAAAATCCACAAAAGTCTAGATAACCTGTTATCAATGGCTTAAAGGCAGTTTGTTTAGAAAAATATCTTTGTTTAAAAGTGATTGTTGGAGGCTTCTGTTACATTAATACCTGAACCTTTCTAGTTTTATTTAATGTAAATAAAACTAATATAACAAACTAAATTAACGATTTTAAAATGAAAAAATTGCACTTTTTGGTTTAATATTCAAAATTTTTCAATGTCTTGCTAGTAGGTTGTCTTGAGTAATGTTTATGGTATCTATATTTCAAAAATATTTTCTATAAAAACTTAACACAAGAATGACAGAAGATTCCTGCGTCAGTGCCATATTTTTTCATTTAATCTCGTTTTACGAATTTTAAAACTAAAAAATAAAAAAATCCTTTGAACTAAATTATGGTCTGGACAAATGAAAAGCTAGGGCTCATTTTTTTTTCAGACATGAGTTTGTTTTGAAACATCCTAATACTAATCACATTATAACAGTATGCTTATCATTTAAGTATTCCTTCTCATAGTGCGCTAACTAAATTTAGATGATGAACTAGACATTTTCTTCGATGGAAAAGGAAGAGTTTTACTTTTATCTTTTGAGATCAAGACCAATTAGAATATCCTTCAATAAAATTAATGCCGCATCAAAACTTCTTTATCATCAAAAAGTCTTAAAAAAACTAGTACAAAAAAGATGCAAATACACACTATTAACCAATCTCAAACAACTAGGTTCCTAACCGGTGGAAAGGAAAAGTTTCCAAAACGGAATGTTTTTGATTTTAAAATGTTTATTCCCCTAATTTAGGTTTACTGAAATCTAAAACCAATATAACTATTTTTATAAGTTACGGAAGAGATTTTTAACTTGAATTCAATTTTTTTAAATTACCGAGAATTTCCCCAGCAACACATAAGGCCCAAATGTTGATATCTGTATGGATAGAAACATTATAATCGTTGTTATGATATGAATTAAAGACTTTAAAATGATCTTAGGTAACAACCCTTTTAACATTGTTTTATTAACAAAAAAAATAAAAGTTACGGACCAAAATCTTTTTCATTATTTATTTACGGAGATTTGAAAATTTAATATAATAACAAAATGTTTACAAAAAAGATTTTTATTGTTGATCTATTTGATATATACATTTTCTTCTTTAGCAATAAAGGTGAACTTACAAGATGTTTCCCTTTTTTGGGATGCTTTGGACACAATCGATTGTGATACTAGTTTAATTTTACGTGTAGTATTGTAAAGTGCTACTTCAAAATTTTAAAGACTTTTTTAAACTATTTTTCAGAAAAAAATTTATTTTCCAAAAAGAACAGCACCACCAATTAAGTTTTTGAATCACAATCATGATGTTACCAACGAGGCAAAAGCGTTATCTGGCCGCATAGGCGTCGATTTAAAAACAGAACATATTGAAAACCAATTTTTTTGTATGGGAATAGTAAAAGACATTACCTTTTCCGAGATACATCTAGCATTCAGTTAGTGCTAGATGTAGTTTTTACTCCTACAGTAAAAATTACATATGGCATTAATTGAATTCTCACATCTTTGCGCATCGTTCATACAGATAACTTCATATTATTTATGGAATATGTATACCGCTAAATCATTTGATTAATTTCACGTTCACATTGATCTTCATTTTAACCATCCTTTTGCTGCTCGTTTATACCGTCATTGATCTTAAATAGGTTTCAACATACTCGTCCTCCTTCAATTTTGAATGTACATGGGCATAAAATGATAAAAACGACATTTGTTAAGAATGTTAAGCTGGTCGTTATCTGGTAAATCCTTCATATTGAAGGCCTTTCACTTTTTTTATTCAAATGAGATTAAAAGAAGAATCATCATCAACAATAAAATCAAAAATAATAAAAAAATTTTTTACATGAACCATTAAAAATTATTTTTGTTGACAATAGAACACTTATTTCCAACTTTTTTTTCAAAAAAGGCTAATATTGCTCAAAGAATCTCATGGTAGAAAACCTGTTAATGCAAAAAACTACCGATAGTATACTTAATACCTAAGAACAATTTTCCTCATCGCCGTATGAGTTTTGAGCAATTTTGCATGTAAAGCAGCCACGGAAGAATGACCTCTTTCATTTAAATACCGCTTTATTTTGTTTGCAGTTTGTTTACGTGAAGATACTATGTTTGCAGTTAATGTATATAAAGATTTCATAACTCAAGAACTGCTGCTGTTTGCATCAATAAAACCAACTATTTTAATCAATTAAAAAAGTTTGTTAATCTGGTGGTCTCGTTAAACAGCTTAGATCGTTTGTAAGATTAGATCAAAGGATTCAATAAGTCCTTGCAGATTGGTTTCAAAAACAGTTTCGTTCCAATATTAGAAATTCTGTAATGCCAGTAGTATTCATGTCATAATTAGTGAATTTTTTCACGGGTTTTGACAAATAATCCAGATAGCTGACCATTTATCTCATACCATTATTTTAAAAGAATATTCAGCATAAAAAGTAAACAGCCAAGGTAATTGAATCTGCAAATGTATTAAATGAACCTCGTGCAGTTTTAAAGTCAAACATTATACTTGTTAAAAGTTGTAATATATTTATGCACAGATGAATAATGCGAAAATACAATCATAAAAATATCTTAGCTCATTTTTAATTAAAGAAAAAATATTCAAATGCGTCAAATAAAATGAAAGTTTAAACCAGGGCTGTGGACCCGGAAAATGTTGTTGTGGAGTCGGAGTCGGAGCTCGTTTTGGCTGGAGTCAGAGTCGGAGTCGGACTCAAATGTACCAACTCCGACTCCGGTTTATAAAAAAAATCTTTCAAAGTTTCATAGCTTTTATAAGAACTTGATAGATGCTGTTCATTAAAATAATTTATGCTGTCAGTCTAAAGCACAAGTATCAAACTCTAACCCTCCATTTGTTACAAAAAAACAAGACCCAGGATGCTCTGAAAGCTGTAGGATATCCAGACACAATGGGAATTATAGTTTGCAACAACTGGAGGACAAGGAGTTTGACAAGTTATTTAAGGCCTTTTAAACAGTGATAAGCAATGGGATAATTTGCTGCTTATCACTGAGAATCATAAATCACCTCCCTTGCGCTCCCCTATACCATCCCTTAAACAAGATAACTTCATGATGCCCCAACTCCCAAATAAAATTGTCTGACACTGTGCTACATAAAAATGTCTGACACTATGCCGCCACCAAGCACCAAAGAGCTGCTTCACAAACAGAAAGACTGTAAGTATTCAATTAATTTTGCATTAGAAAGACTGTAAGTATTTAATTAACTTTATTTCTCTGGAGAGAGAGAGTATTAGAAAATTAGGGATTGAAAGAGACTCATTAAGTTCTTTTTGTTAAACAAAAAAAACTTAATGAGTCTCTCGAGGGACGCTCTGTGTTTCTTAACAGAGTGAACTATTTTCCAATCAATGTCTGATTTTTTTTTGAAAAATATGAAGTAGTTACCAAGACATTGGCAGTAAAAGACACCAAAGCTAATCGCACCAGTGAATTTCCAGGCCTTAGTAGAAAAGATTCTTAAAGAATATGAACTTAAAGAAAAACAAGTTCTTTCTGTCCAACTGGCAATATTTCAAACATGATTTTGAAAAATTCATAATGTTATTAGTAACTGCATAAGAGTTTATTGCAAAACAAGAGTTCAAAAAAGTTGTTTGTTTAGAAATCGTCTTCTAATAAATGTTGTTTAAAGCACTAACAAGTGAAGGAAGTGATTTTTGCATTGGTGCTATGATAAAGTCCATTTCCATCACGATTGGTCGAACCTGACGGCTTTTATTTGATTTACTCCAGCTCGATTGGTTATTGATAGCAACCAAGTGCATCGATTGACTCATGATGATCAGCTAAAAGGATGCTTTTTTAATTTCAGCAAATGATGACATGACCTTTTTTTGGTATAATTCAGCTTTCTCTGGTTTGTGCCAACTCAATAAGATTGGACTGCAATATCTTTTGGCTTTTTTTTATTTTAAACAATGAAGGTTGAGTTCAGTACGTTCGATTTCGTAAATGTTGATTCGTTTTGTTAAGTACTAAAATGGAATGTTTCAATTATATTTGATAGAACTAAATTGGATCTCTTAAATTCAATGAAACTTTTTCCGACTTTCTTGAACTTAACTAAAATCAATTGAATTTTAAAAAGTAAAATTGAACTTAATTGACTTAGATGAAGTTGGATTAAAATCAACTGATTTTAATTAACTGAAAATGAGTTTAATTGAATTGATTTTTATTTCGATCATCATTTAAAATGAGTTACAGAAGTTTTAAAAACGTGTCAGGAATAAATCAAGGAAACAAGAAAGCTGTAAAAAACTCATTTGATAATACTCATTTTGTTTCAAGTAACTTTCAAGGGTACTCAAGTTTGGTGCAAACTGAAATATAACTCTTTTTGATGTAAAGAGACAGAAAGGAAACATGAAATAATTGTGGCAAAATATTCATTTATATGCTGATTTTCTTAAGTAATGCTCCAAATTATTTGATATCTCTTCGCATCAACTATTTTTCACGTCATAAAACATTTAAGACTTAACCATGGTGCTAAAACTGGGATATCAAGATCAAAATGTCAAGATAATCTATAAGTGATGTCATGTGTATGGATAAACAAACATACAAACTATTTGTGGCGGCACTGAGTTCTTTTGAAAATTGAGCTTAAAAAGATTGTTTTAGGCATGTTGCGTTTGCAGATAATTCTAAGAGTGCTATGGATCATTCTAATAACCATTTGTAAACGCAAAGCACAAACTCCTACTTTATGGCAAGTGAAACTGTTTCATTCCAACAACGCTGCTTGCAAATTAAGAGAACAGTTTCACAGAATCTTTTTGTCCTCGGTCAATTAGGAAACAAAGTTCAAAAAAATAACAGCCGTTTGCCTTTTTATTAGTTTTACAACATCGAATCTACGAATTAAATCACAAACGGCATTTTTATAACAAAGTTCACTTTCATTTTCCAGTCCTATGATAATAAGCTTTCGCTGATTTTTTCGGTAACGATTAGAAAACTGTGTCGTCATTAAACTTTATAGCTTCAAGCAATTAAAAAAGGTTGCTTAAAATTAAAAGCTCGTTGAAATTACCTAAAACTAAACCTGGTAATTTTTCTTTGCAATCCAAATTCTGGTAAAAAAAAAAAAGCGAAAGCCATAGGTTTCTGTGCAAGTCAGCATTCGTTTCCCTTTATAAGCAACGAGAGAACACTAACCCAACACATTTAAGAACGCTAAACCAAAGAATACTCAACACTTTACCCAAACGCTAGTTAAAGACAATTACGAAATGGACTTAAAAGGCTTTCTCATTTGTCTAATAATGGTGGTAAGTTTCTCAATACCAACTACATTAGAATTAGACTTCTAATGTTCTATTCTCTTTTCTTTCTTCAAAGTTTCTATTTTGTTTTGAATGCCACAGTTAAAATTCAGTAAATGATTTTAAACTCTACTCTTTAGATAAGAGCATCCAACAACGCTCTTCCTGTTTACCAACCGTGTAAACAATTGGGGAATTTTGAAGACCCAACTAGGTTGCTTGAGATTCTCAGGGACAATTATTACATTGTAAAACCTATTGCATCATCAGTTGCTGACGAGATTCTAGTTGAAACAAATGATTCCAGCATCGGTTTTGAGAGAAAGTTAGATGGCGTTAAAAGGTCAATTTGCGCAGTAGTTACAACTTCTAGTTACGACAGCAGAAGGATTCCCCAAACTATACATGAGGTAGCCTTAGCAAACGCCAAAGACAAAGAGAAGTACGGTTGTCGTAAGGTCACAAAACAAATCGTTTATTTATGGCAAGAAAATGACTGTCACGAAAAGTTGCAAGTGAGGATGTATGTTATAAGAAGAAAAACGATAGTCGTTGCATATGAACCAACAGTTTAAGATTTATGACAGTTATAATATTAACTATTTGTTAATGTTTATTGGAAAGTTATTGTTTATATTATTTGTAATGTTTATTGTTGAATAACTATTCTTTAGAAATATTAAAATATTTAATTAACAGAGTAACAAAGAAATAATCAACTAGAGGTTTAGTGATACAATAAAACTTAACTTTAGGCATAGCTGCCTTAAACTTCACTAGTGGAAGTTAAGATAGTTAAGTAAAGGTATCAAATTATGCTTAAATATAAAAGGAGTATTTAGTTTTCTCTTTTGTTACCTCTTCATATTTTGAAACAAACAAAAACTTACTTCACTTAACTTTAGAGTTACATAAAAAATGCATAAACACTTTTGTTAGTTCATGTAAGAGTATTCCCAGGAAAAAATGTTCTATAAAACTTCTATAAACTTTTGAAACATATGGCCTATAGAAATTCTATAGAATGTCTATTAGTTTTTATAGAACTTGCTATAAACCTTTTTTTTTATATTGATGTATGTAAAAAAAAAAAAAGTTCAATAGGAATTTCTATAGAAATTATTAGACATTCTATAGAAGTTCTATAGAATATCTATAGAATTTCTATAGAATGTCTATAAATTTCATGTGTATAAATTTCTATAGAATGTCTAATAAATTCATATGTATTGCCCTATGTTTCAAAAGTTTATAGAAGTTCTATAGAACTTTTTGTCCTGGGTTATGAAAGTAAAAACATTTTTATATTTTAAAACTTTAGATAGGAAAAAAAAGAAAAAAATTGCAATGCCTAAAAATCCTTTGAAGTAATAAATACTATAACCACACCATCCGCTATACGATTTGTGCGAAAGGACTCCTGGTTCTAATGTGGAGATCACTAATATCTGACGGATGTCGAGTGTAGTAAGTCGACTGCGAAATGGGAACAATATCGTCTACCTTGTTCGAAAGTGCTCTTGACTAATTTCAAGACAGAACGAGACTAGACAACTTGTACGAACAAACACATGCAAAAACCATATAAAGCATGCTCAAATAATTTAGGTTCTGTAGGACATTAAGTCTTACAGTTCAAAAAGAAAATCTTCGCTCTGATCATTTATACTCTTAGAACGAGAAATTTAAAAAGTTTTAAATAAAAGTTACTTAACTATATTTTTAAAACTAATATTGCAATTATTTTATTTTAAATGCAAGGTAGTGAAAGTATAACTTATTGATTTTCGTTATGTAAAACTGACTCTAATTATTTACAATCGATTTATATCAATTTTCATTAACTTGAATTTAACAAAATTTCAAGTTAATGAAAATTGATTTAAATCGATTGTAAATAATTACAGACAGTTATACATAACGAAAGTACTTTTTATTAAAAATAACATTTTTTAGTTATTTAAAAGTACTTTAAATAAGCCTCACAAGTGAGTAGCGCAAAATTAGGCTGAACTTTTGATTTTCTTTCTTTAAAACAATATGCCACATGACAAATGCAATTATTTATTCTAAAAACATATCCCCAGAAATATTTTAACAAATAATATGAAACTGTAAAATAACCATTCATTTTATTAAAAATAAGAAAGTTTATCATGTTTAGATGTTTCTTGCTGCTAAGTTAGTTGTCCAAGTAAAGATACACCTCACTTATGATGAATACCAATCTGGCTGACTTCAAGTAAGTATATTACAACCTCCCCAAGCAAAAAGGATCGAAATACTTTTAAATTTAACAAATCGCTGCTTATTAAAGTGGTTATTTAAAAAACCTACTCCTTAAAAACGGATATGTATAAAAAAAAGCGACGAAAATTTTCTTAAGCAATATTTTTGACAAAAAATATCCGAACAAATATTAAATTCATTAATGAATGCAACATTTATTTGTTACATTTGTGTTTTGCCAGAGTGTTAGGACATCAGATTAGTTGTATTTTTGAAGTTGAGCTAGCCATTAAATAATCATCTTTCACTTGATTCGGTCTCTAAGCTTTTACTTCAAAATCTGTTGCTTTGTCAAACTAATTGCGTTAACCTCAAACTGATATTTTTTCAAATACTACAACTGAAAGTGATTTTCAGAACACTTTCCCAGCAATCTTTAACAAAGCATTAGAAAGAAAAAACTTGATGAAAGTATCGACAGTATCTCTAAAAGACTTTTCACCATTTTTGAGAATGAAAAAATGTTTTCATTCTCAAAAATGGTGACAAGTCTTTTAGAGATACTGTGAAACGCTAAACAGTTTTTAGAACTTTTAGAAGAGTATGCTTTTTGGGATCTCTTGTGTTTCAAAGTTGTGCAATTTAAAGTTTCGTGATCAAACAGTTTCTCTAACCATCCAACTTATAAACTCAACACAGAATCGATCAAAATTAAAGATCTTTATCTTTTTTTTCAAAGAAGCATTTAAACTTTCTTTACTTAAGGTTGCTGCTGCAGTTGTAGTCGTTGTTGCTGTTGCTTATGTGTATTTGTTCCCGAACATTGCAGGTGCTGGTGTTGATGTTGAATTTTGAAATTTGTCCATATGATTTGTGCTAAAGGATTTAACCGTTGAAGTGGCCACTCATGCTTCAGGTAGATTCCGGACGCGATTTTATGGGACAACTTCCCAAATTCTAAAGAAACACTGTGTACAGGTGCGAACACGTTCTGTTGCTATTTGAAAGTAATGTCTTTGAATGTCTTCGTTCTCTTCTTTAAATTTATTCATATCGCTAAAGGGAATTTTTCTTTGTAGAATGTCTTCCTACCTTTGAACGAGAGGAATAGTTTTTGCAAAAAAGAAAAGTTTTTCAGTTTTTACCTTGTTTCATTTTGCAGCTTCAATGTCAAACTGCTTTAATATTTAATGGTGTATTGAAGTGATATTCATTTTATTTGCTTAAATAAATCATAAGTCACTTTGTTTAGTAATGTCCATGAGCTAAGGTGCTGATTTTATCTTCCAAAATGATCCTTTTGTCATCTTCAGCGCTAAGAGCGATTTTGTTAATTTCCTCTGTGTGAAAGTACTCACGAGATCGAATAATGTTATTAATACATTTTTGCATATATTTTTACTCTATTTATTAAGCAGTCTTTGTAGTCTTGATGATTAATCTTTTTATCAACAACGCTTTTCTTCACACCTTTGCATTTTTTGTGTTTTTTTTTCTATAAAGCTTAGGTCTAAGCCCGACAAACTCTTCAATTTGCTTACCTCCTGTCTCATCCTTGAACATACCGATAACCTTATTATTCACGCCCACTTTAAAACCTATGTTTTGAACAGCTGGATGGTTTTTATTAAAATCGCTCGTGTCAAATTTGCTCTCCACATCATCACCAATATCTTTATAAAAATCTTCCGTTTCGATTTCGTAAATGAGCAAGTCGGTGTCAGTCATCAACAATTTGGCTCGATTTCCAGGATCCAATCCAAAATTTTTTAAACACACGTCTCTGAAATTTTCAAAACATCAGCTAAAATCAAGACGTCAGACACGTTGTATAAACCGTGATAATCTCTAAAGGTCTCACACCCAAATTCGTTCCAAACGTTTTGAGCATGTTCATTAGGCCGGATCATAAAAATTAATTTTTTTTTAGAATTTGTGAAAAGTGGCGTGATATAGTGTTGTTTAATATTTACAAAAAAAATATTTCTAAAGAATTGATTATACTTTGCATTTTTAAGTTTTAAGGTTTTATATGCTAAGTATATTTACTTTAGTACATGCATTAACTGAAACATGCATTTAACCCTAATACTAGATATAACCCCAAGGTTATAAAATTGAACCAAACCTATACCTACCTAACTAAATTAACCCTAATGATATGATTAACTCCAACGCTATTATAACTTTATATTATTATTATTATATTATTCTATTTTTATATGATTTTTTAATAATTTCTGCTTTTATCAACTGATTGCAGAATTTATCCGTCTCATCTTGTTATTTTAGAAATTAACTGAAATTCTGATATGTTATAAAATTGTAAAACAATAATGATTTCAAGATCTAAAGCTTCAAAGAATCGTCATATACTTTTTGGAGAAGGTCGTGAATTACCCAATTTTTGCTTGCCAACCCACAAGCAAGTAGGCAAAGCATACTTGTCTGAGAACAATTATGAAACTGAACCACTACGGTCTGTTTGTAGGAGACTAGCAGAGAAACTTTCTCAGATATGGATTAAAGCATCAGTTCCTACAATAAGTCTTCGAGGCATAGAATTACAGCTGGAGAAGTACATAGGCAATGTTCAGAAAGTGATTCGATCACAGTCTGCAACAGTCAAACAATATGAAATAGAAAAAGTGAGATATACAAAAAAGGATTTGAAAAAATTGCTTAAAGAAAACCGAATTTCCAAAACTTCTAACAATAAAATGGCATTAATGATGCTTGCGATTGAAAAAAATATGATTGACGAAAGAGAATGGATGGAAGACGTGAAGGAAGATTGACCTGTAGGAAGACCGAGAAAAGCGAATTAAAAAATTGACAATAAGAAAAAAAAAGGAAAAATTTTTTTCCCTTTTTTTTCTGGAGTGCAGCATGATAGAAACTGATATGAATATGAAAAAGCATCTCGAGCTTCTTGCGTTTGGAGAAGGTGGTTTTATTCGCAATTCTGTTTACGTCACTGAAAACGGTGATTTTCAAATACCAGAAATGTTTAGCGAGAATGAAAGGGACAAGCTTTAAAAACTCGTGTGGGGTGATGAGACTGAATTTTCACGCATGGAGAAAAAGATTAAACTGCAAAAGATTAGAACAACTTGAGTAAAATGGGAAAGATGAGAGCGATCGACAAGTTCGTTCTTCATTTGGATTGCGATTTTGTGGAGAAAAAAAAGATTTTAAATAATCTTGGGTTGATTAGAAATAATCCTTTGGGTGTAAGACTAACCAATGTTGAAACTGGCGATGTGATTGAGTACGGTTCCACTTACGAATCAAGAAAAAAGACTGGACGCAGCTGGCAGTACTTTGAAAATCGAGATGGAAAAGTGGACAATGGATATAAATTTGAAATTTTTAAATCCGCTTGCGGATCCGTATAATCATAATGGTTTTTTAAAAAGATTCTTTAAATCGTGAAAAAATATTTTTTTTTAAATCTGCTTGTGAATTTTAAAAAAATTGAATTTGAGTTAAATAAATTTCTTACAATATAAAAAAATGGAGAACATAATTAAAAATCTGGTTAATCTTGAAAATGAATTGGACGAAGATATAGATGAATTGGGCGACTACATGTATGAAATAAAGCATATGGAATTAGACAATAACTATGAGAAAAGAATGAAAGAATTGGAGATATGCATTGATAAATTGTTTATATACTGTGAGGAATTGGAGGAGATAAGAAAATCGTTGACGCGTTGTAGCAATGACGTCGTCATTGAAATGTTGATTGATCTTGAAAATGAATTGGAAGAAGACATGAAAGAATTGCAAGACCACATTAAGGATTGTGAGGATATGGATAAAGGTGATGACTATGAGGAAGAAGTGATGGAACTGGAGATACGCATTGGGAAATTGGGTAGATACTTTGAGAAATTGAGTAAGATAAGAGAAGTGTTTATTCGTTACACAAAAATGAAGATGAAGATGAAATGTTGATTTTTGAAAAAGAAAAAGAAAAATTGAGGGAATTGCAAGAGATGGCAGCGATGGAAATAAATAGCGAGAATGAAGACATTGAGAAAAAATTAATACAATTGAGTGAACAGATGAAATGGTTGTTCAGATGGTGTAGTCCTGCTGCTTAGACTTTGGATTCGCGGAAAAATAGAAGATTTTTAAAATTCTTTTAACTGCAGAATTTTAAAAAAATTGAATTTGACTTAAATAAAAGATATTACGTAATAAATAATGGAAAACAAAACTGTGAAAGAATGGCGAGAAATCGCCAAAGAGCGAAAAATTAAAAAATATTACGAAATTTGAAAGGCTGACCTCGTGAGAGCTCTACAGCCTGTTGATGTGAGACTTGATTCTAGAAAGCCAGTCATTGCTCCAAAACCAGCTCACTTTCAAAGGTCAATTTAAACACGTTACATACTTGACGAGCCAGTTTCAGATGCATCGCCTGTCATCATGCCAAAACCGGTCATTCCACCGACACCAAACACCGGATTACTTTCAAGCCTGACGACGGCTGCAAAAAACGTTTCTTCTTTTGTTTTGAATAAATTTAAAGATCTTGCGGAATGGATGAAGCCGTAGGTTCCAGAACCGATCAAGAAAAAAGTGGAAGATGTGGGGATTGAATATTTAAAATCAATCGTGAGATCGACTGTTTACAAACCCCAGATTGAGTTTCAATTGACAGATCATGCGCTAAAATATATCACCAAACAATTTTCTTATCAAGCCGTAGGAAATTATCAAGACGCTTCCACTTTCTTGGGTTTAGTGAAAGAAGCAGCGATTAAAATTCTTAGAGAAAACAGAAATAAAAAAATAAACTTTGTTTTGACATGTGAAATGTCGCGTGTGAGTATCGCTACTGGGGAAGAAACAACTCGAACTGTTCCTTTTCCATCCAAATACGGAATTGTTTTGGAAGCGACAGATTTGAGAGAGTTGTATAACACAGCAAAAGAAGAAATATTAGAGAACATGGTTAAATACAGCAAAGGAGATTCAAATTGGAGAGTGTCTGCCATTTTGAAAATAGACATTAACATGATTAATTACAATCCACTAAGCGCTTCATCATGGATTGAATGGGATGATTTTCTAAAGAGCAAAAAGGCAGTCATTAATATGAAAAACACAAAAGACAATGAATGCTTTAAATGGAGCGTCATAAGGGCGCTGAATATGAAAGAAGATCACTCCGATAGAACTGACAAAGAGCTCATTGAAAAATCAAAAGAGTTAAATTGGAAAGGAACTGAATTTCCAGTCACTCTTCATCAAATCAAAAAGTTTGAGAAAAACAATCCAGATATTAGCATCATCGTTTATGGATTCGAAAATAAAAAACCGTACCCTTTAAAAATATCCAAATATTGCGATCGAAAGCACCACATTGAATAGCTTCTTATTTCAAACGAAGAAACAAATCACTATTGTTTGATTAATAATTTCAGTCGACTCATGTCCTCTTCAACATCATGGTAAAAAATATTATTGCAAAAATTGTCTGCAGGGATACAACTCTGAAGAAGCGCTTTCTAAGCATTCTAAATATTGCAAAGACCACAGCTCTGTTCGAATCGAACTTCCTAAAAAAGATTACACCATGCAATTTACCAATATAGAAAGGTCGATGAGAGTTCCTTTTGTCGTGAATGCTGACTTTGAAAGTTTTATCAAACCCATCAACACTTGCGATCCAGACGAAAAACAGTCTTTTACAAAACAGTATCAAAAGCACACTCCAAGTTCTTTCTGTTACTATATAAAATGCTTTGACGATACAGTATATAAAGGAAAGACTGTCACTTTCACGGCAACAAGTGAAACAGACGACGTTGCTGGTAAATTTGTAGAGATGTTAGAAAAAGACATTATAGAAATTTACGAAATGACAAAATTTCGAAAAAAGATGGTTATGACTGATGAGGATAGAAATAATTTTGATGCTGCAACCGTGTGTCACATTTGTAAAGAAGGTCTAGGAAAAGAATACAAAGTGCGAGATCATTTTCATTTGACTTGAAAGTACTGAGGTGCCGCTCTCGACAAATGCAATATGAAATATCAAATCCCTAAATTCTTCCCTGTCATTTTCCATATTCTATTTGGATAAGACAGCCACTTGTTCATCAAGAAATTATCAGATGGAAAATTAAATTGCATCCTAAAAAATGAAGAACAGTACATTAGCTTTTCGAAAGAAATCAAAGTGGGAAAGTTTAATGGTAAAGATGGAAAACCACGTGAAGTGAAACGAGAAATAAGATTTATTGACAGTTACAGATTTATGGGTTCCAGTTTAGACGCTCTGTCCAAAAATCTGACCAAAGAACAATGCAAAAACGTTGTCAAATATTACTCAGGTTAGCAGATTGATTTATTGAGAAAAAAAGGAGTGTACCCTTACGACTGGGAAAACTTAAGATTATCATCATGTAATAACATTATGCTATACAATATTTTTCGCTAACTAATTCCCTGTTTCAGTATATTCCGATAACATATGAAATACTGAAATAGGCTTTCAAATAGCTATGAATCAAAATGCTACTAAATTAAACTTACATATTGCAAAGACTACTTACAACTCTTATGAGGAAATAAAAACAAAGGTTTGTAATTTTATATGTATTAAGGATTTGAGAAAAAATCTTATTAGCACTAGCTATCAGTTCTTTGTCTTTTTTTAAACTCTTTTACTTGATCTTTTCTTACAGAACCTGTATTTTCTTTTTGTAAATTATTATAAAAAATATTAATGACAATTCGAGATCCATATTTAATTCCCCATTCTGTGTGTTTCTCGCATGTAAAATCAACACTGCTATAATAAATCTTAAATATTTGTTCTGCAAAACTTTTAATTGATAAAGAATAACTGCAATGTTTGATTAGAATAGGAGAAATAATATCTAGAATACTAAAAAGATGACAAATAAAATCAGACAAGGATTGACTTGGACATATAAGTCCACCTCTGGATAATATTTTCAGATATTCGTTATTAAGAACATCTTGGTCTGTAGAAACCATTTTTTGACCACAAGATAGACTTTTAAATCTTTTTTTCAATTTTTTAGCAATGTAGCCTGCTATAGTAACAGCAACTTCCGTGCTATCTTCAGAAAGCTGACACTCAAATGTCTCTGAAGACAACAATGCAATATCTTGCATAATGTTTTCTAAAGTAGAGTATTCAAATGTTTGATAAATATTTTCATCCCAGAAATTAATATCTTCCTTTAGAAGACTTCTTACTGCCAAAATTTTTTCACTGTTGCAAACTTCTAAAAGACTTACAAGAAATCGACCACCGCTCATTTGTCTATACTTACTAAAGCGTAGCTCCAAAGGATCACTTTGTAACCTGGAAGTAAGAACAAATGTGTAGCTTTCTTCAAGCAAATCATCAATAAGAGATGCAGTTGCACGTAATGTTGTGATAAGAGCATGAGAAGTTTGTTTGGTTAAATTAAAATATTCACATGTTGACCAAATTTCAATCCAATTTGCAATTTCTCTATAAAATGTGGGTTTTTTATCTCCTTTTACAGCAGCATTGCCGAGCTGATTGGATGTATTAAACATCTGCTTTGAATTAAGTGTGATAAATAACTTATGAAACAATGACAAAAATTGTGCTGCATCATTTCTTTCAGGAAAATAACTTAGTATCGCAGCTGTAGTTGTTTCATCAAGAATCGCTAATGCAAGGTTAACATCTTGTTTATTGTTTCCAGGATGAGTGACCTGATAATTGATTTTCCTCGCTTTTTTCAAGTTTCCATTTAATAATTGGTCTTTTTCATAAACTTTATGAAATAAATCCCAAGTAATAAAACCAGCTGGAACTTCAACTTTGTCTCTGAAGAAATCAAACGAAAAAGAAGGAAAAACAAATTTTTTTCCATTCAACAAGTTATTCCTAACATTTTTTATTAAATGGATTATATCATATAATAGATATGTTTTTAAAACTCCATTATAAGCTGGATGATAAATAAATAGTTTTCCATCTCCAGTATAAGATTTATGTAACTCTGAAAATGCATTAACGTTGGTAGAATGATTATCTGTAACAATAGCTCTTACTTTAAAACCTGATTGGTGCAATGAGGTAATGCACTCATCAATTTCTTTTTTCAACCATGGTCCTGTTGTGCAAACTTCAGGTGATGATCTCACAACATAAGGAATAGCTTTTTGAAGCCCTACAATCATAAAAACAACAACACCTTTGTAAAGATTACTTTCTGAATCTTCACCAATATATTTTCCACTTTGATATTGGGCTGCTTTCTGCAGATACATTTCATCCACAAGAAGCACACAATCACTTGATACACAATCTTTTTGTAACAAAACTGTTATAGCTTTATACGCATTTATATCACCACTTTGGATTTTTCTAAGTAAACTAAAAGATGGTAAAGGTAGTTGTTCTAACAATAACTTATAAGACTGTGCTGAAGTGTGACGTAAAATTAGTGCATAGCGTATAATGGATGCAGAATATGGAGGTCTGCCTTGAGGAAAATAGTATCTAATTTCATTTAACTCTGTCAAAATTGAATTCATATCATTGGCTTTATTTCTAATATAGACAGGAAAATTTTCTAACATACTACAGTTTGTTAATTTGCAAGTATGACCACTACGAAACCATTCAGGTAAAGAAATATGATAGCCTTTATATGACAATGAAACATAAAGATCTTTATTTACAGTTATTGACTCAAAAACAATTGGTATGCCTGATTTTTCATCAAAACATAGTTTATAATAAACAACACTATCATGCATTTTTTTAAATGTAAAGCCTGGTGGAGAATGTTGTTCTGTCAAAGAATCAAGATTAATTATTTTATCAACACTTTGAAAATCTTCAAACTCATCTTTTCCTAAATATCTCAAAGTTGGTTTTTCTCGGGGCAACTTTGGAACCCTTAGAGTTGATGATCCACTTATTTCATCAGTTTGAATAGTTGGAACTGGAAGAAGATTCCATTTTAAGGTGCATCTTTTTCCATAATTAATAAATTTGTCATCAAAATGATTAACACAAATAGCTGAATATTTTGATGGAACCCAATCTTTTCTATTAACAAAGTATATCCATCGTTTTCGCAAATCAGATTCTTCAGGAAAATGAAATGTTGACTTTTTTGGACCATTAGAGTAACCAGTTTTACAGTTTGTAACAACACATTTATTAACCATTTTATTACTAAAACGAATCAAAAAAGTGTAACAGTTATTTTTAAATATAAAGTTCACTTACATTTATTATTGGAATTATCTCCACTTAAACAACATCGCATAAAAAAGCAGTTCGACTATATACAGTAATAATAATAGACTGTCTGTGTGTCTATTTCATTATTCCACTCTCTAATGGAATATAATGAAACAGGCAATTAGTCAGAATACATTCACATATTAATCAGTTCAGAATACATTACATATTAAATGACTATAAAAGCATAAACCGATGCATGCAAACAAATATTTATATAGTAATTGTTAAAATATTATAATTCAATATTTTATTCAACACCTTTGTATAATATTCACTGGTAAATATATTGTTATTGTTGTTGTTGTTAATAAAACCTTTCATTCATAGTTTAAAATTTAAAATAAGCCGTAAAAAAACTGGCCTCTTAATTTTTTCCGGAAAATGCAACAAATCAGGCCGTGTAATTACAGTAGGCCATGGGTGGACTCGATTGAAAATTTTTCTGAAACGAAAATTGCCCCCCCCCCCCCCACAGAGTCGTTCTTTTCTAAGCTTAATGACGAAGGAATAAGCAACAATGATTATTTGCACGCCAAAGAGGTCTGGAAAGAGTTTAATTGCAAAACGTTCAGAGACTACCATGATTTGTACAATGTTTCTGACGTGTTGATTCTGGCGGATGTCTTTGAAAATTTCAGGGACGTGTGCAATGAAAATTAAAAGCTCGATCCTGCTCATTATTACATTTCCCCAGGATTAGCATGGAACGCCGCGCTCAAAATGACAAAAATAAATTTGGAATTGTTGAGCGATTTTGACATGGTACTGATGATCAAAAAAGGAATTCGCGGAGGAATAAGCATGATTTCAAACCGGTTGGGAACTTCGAATAGTAAATACATGGAAGATTCGTTTGATCCGAAAAAAGAATCGTCTTTCATCCAGTACTTGGACGCTAATAATTTGTACGGATGGGCCATGAGCAAACCGCTTCCAACGCACGGGTTTGAATGGATGAGTAAAAGCGATCTGGAAATATGGGAATCGATGCCGTGCATTTTAGAAGTCGATTTGGATTATCCTGAAATTTTGCACGACGAGCACAACGATTACCCTTTGGCGCCTGAAAGTATGACCATCAAGAGGACAAACTCGTTTCCAATTTAAAACAAAAAGAAATATGTCCTTCATTGCGAAAATCTAAAATTATACAAGCGGTTGGGATTGGAAATTACAAAGGTGTATCTAGGCATCAAATTTGAGGAAAGCGATTGGTTGAAAAAATACATCGATCTCAACACCAATTTAATAACAAAAGCCACCACCGACTTTGAAAAAGACTTCTTCAAACTCATGAACAATTCAGTGTTTGGAAAAACAATGGAAAACATTGAAAATCGTGTGGACGTAAGGTTTGTAACGAAAAGTGAAGAAGCCACAAAGTTTTCTAAAAAACCGAATTTTGAAAGTCGCATGATATTTGATGAAAACTTGATTGCCGTGCACATGAAGAGAACAAAGTTGGTTTACAAAAATCCCATTTATTTTGGAATGTTCATCTTGGATTTGAGCAAAACTTTAATGTTTGAATTCCACTACGACTACATCAAAAAAATGTATTCAGATCGCGCAAAGTTATTGATGACAGACACAGACTCGTTAATTTACGAAATCAAGACGGATGATTTTTATAATGACATTTCAGAAGATGTAGAAAACAAATTTGACTCGAGCGAATTCGATAAAAATCATCCTGCCATTCAAAGCGTTGGATTCAAAGTTGGTGCAAACAAAAAAGTCATTGGCATGTTTAAAGACGAAACCGCTGGTAAACAGATTGAAGAATTTGTCGGTCTACGGTCGAAATTATACTCTTACAAACTTCATGAAAAAGAACACAAAAGATGCAAAGGAGTTAAAAGAAACTTTGTCCAAAAATACATCACGCACGAAGATTACAAAAACTTTCTCGAAACTAAAAATCAACAACTCAGAAAAATGAACGTCATCCGTTCCCATTTGCATGACATTTACACAGAAGAAATTAACAAAGTCGCACTCAGCGCAGACGACGATAAAAGATTCATCTTAGAAGACGGAACTCACACTTTGGCACACGGTCATTACAGATTAAAAAATAAAGAAGCGGAATCCCAAAGGATAATCAAAGAGTGCAGAAGATTGATTGCAGAAAACAAAGAAATTTTGATAAAGTTTAACGCGACACTCAAAGAAGCATAAAAACTGATCATTATACCCAAAGTCACTTTCGATTTTGGAGTCCCTCTTTAGGTAAGTATTTAAATATTATTGACGCAGAAACAGCATTTATTTTATAAAAAAAACGAAATTCATAGTACAAATGATTAAATTATTGCAAAAAATGGAATTGGCGCAGAACTCTCATTTCTCTACTACTGTTGCCACTAAAGGCAGTGGTTCAACGCAATAAAAAAAAAAAGTGCGGCCGGTGCTAGACTGGAGAAAAACCAATAGGTTCAATAAGGCATTACAAGAGATTCGGACGTCTGTGCTGAAAAGTTTAGGCAGTGGAGACAAATGGGTAACAATCCAGCAATTATCGACCTGCAAAAAAAATATCTCCAGCTGAAAGCGGATGAGACACTATGGCCGTATCAAACGATGATGTTTAAGAGCAAACGGTATTGTCTGACGCGTCTTGGTTTTGGACTTAATGTGGCACCGATGATCATAAAATCAGTAGTGAACGCCATCGTTGAACAAGATGAAAAAGTGAAAAAAGAGACATCTACATACGTGGATGATATTTTTGTTGATGAGAATGTGGTTGACATGGAATACGTTATAAAAATTTTTTCCAAATATCGCTTGGAAAGTAAGGATGGAGAAAGGAGCGATGATAGTGGGACTCGAATACTCAGATTGCCCGTGAAGAAGGTTGGCGACACACTAATGTAGTCGAGAGGCAATCGGCTGGAGGAAATTCTGCAGGCTTTGTCGAGGAGGACGGTCTTCTCCATTTGTGGGCAGTTCGCGATTCACTTACTGGTGTGCGGTTGGTTGCGTGTTGCTTGCAGCCTTATTAAGAGGAAGGTGGTTTTTTTGACAAATGGGTGGGATGATGAGATCCACGACGTGGGGGTGAGGTGTATGCTGGAAGAAGTATTAAAGAGGGTGGGGGAAAATGACCCTGCTCGTGTAGAATGGGAAGTGCGCTGTGATAAGGGCAAAGTATGGGTTGATACTAGCTCTTTGGCATAAGGAGCTCTTGTCCGAATTGGAGGAGTCACTGTTAAAGATGCAACATGGCTGCGTAAAGACAGATCTAAAGTTCACATAAACATGGCAGAGCTTGACGTCGTTTACACGGTGTTAGCATGGCTTTGGCTTGGAAGCTCAATAAACTCTAGTTGTTCACAGACTCTGTAACAGTTTTCACTGGATTTCTGATGCTGTAACCGGAAAGTCCAGACTGATATCAAAAGCGTCAGCTGAACTGCTTATACGGCGAAAAGTGAGCTTGTTCCGGGAGTTGATTGACGACTACATCTTGGATGTCAACGTGAATTTGATATCGTTGAAGGACATTTTGGCCGACTCATTAACTAGAATACCCGGTCGGTGGATGAGAATGTTAAAACTTTAAGATGTTAAGAATTGTGCGGGAATGGCGTTGATAAATGGAGAATCAATTTTAGAAGAACACAAGCGGAATGGATATTTTGGAGTCAGTAGAACTTTGCACTTTGTTTGGAAAAAGTTCCAGACTGCAACAAAAGAAGATGCACAAAAAGTGATTCGGGAGTGCGAACCATGCCAACCCATAGGCCACGCACCCGTAGCGTGGTCGCACGGGAAGTTAAAAGTCAAAGAAAATTGGAAAAGGTTAGGCATGGATGTAACTCATTACAGAGGGGAAAGTTATCTGAGCTTGATTGACTGTTGGCCTTCAAGATTCGCACTGTGGCGTCATTTGCCACACTCGCAGGGAAGCATCGCAGTAATTCGGCAGTTGGAGTCCATATTTTGCGAAAGGGATGCACCAAAAGAAATATTGACGGACAATGACACTGCATTCAGAAGTGAGGAGTCTAGAAAATTTCTATGAAGTTGAGGGGTGCGTTTGAAGCTTAGAGCCGCTTACTGTCCTTCGGGGAATGACATCATTGAAAGAAACCACCGAACTGTCAAGAGAGTTGCAGAGCGATCAAATATTTCCATATCGGAGGCCATTTATTGGTACAACGTCTCAATTGGCAAAGAGGGAGTTAGTACGATCAATAAACTGCACGCTTTTGCTGAAAGGACCAAAGGATTGGACGGAAAAATTGAGCTGTCAATGAATGTGCCTGGAAACTCACAAGTTGGCAAGAGTGTATGGCTAAAGCCACCCAAAGTACGATGTATGACGAAATGGCGTCCAGGTACCATTACTCATGATGTATTGGAAGAAGTGGTCGATGTCGACGGAATGCTGCACCTCGTAAAGTAAATCAGACCGAGAAGCAGAATGCAGCAAACTCGTATAAACAATTTGACAGATGTAGAAATAGATGTTAGCAATAATAGTGCAAGTTGTGGCGAAAACATGGAGACCACGCCGGCAAGCGAGGACAAGAATCATCTGGAGACTGGCGACGAGGTCCGGAAAACCGAAGTGCCCCTGCGGAGGAGCAATCAAAAACGACGGATATCCCTAAGATACTCTGAAGGTTGTTCTTGGTTGTGATCCTTGAGGATCAAGGAGGAGTGTAATTAAATTGCGTGGGAGAAATTATGTACGGCGGATTTGACTGATGTAAGACATCTGCCCAACTTTTAAGCCAATTTTTCCAAAAAAAAGAAACAGATGTTTATTAAAGTCATCAATTAAATTCCATATCTTTTGAACCTTTATATGCTTGAAGTACACAATAAAATAGTAAAAATATAAACTGCCTCACTTGTGCCATGCCATATTGTTTCACGAAAAAACCCATCCTAGGGATATCAACATAATAGTCAATATACGTTGTGCTATATCAGAGGTAAATTCAAGCATTGCTTATATAATACTTGCTTCTTATCCTAACTTTCAAGATGTCGTTTTCAAATTTAGTTAATAATATTTTGCTACAAATCAAGCTTTGTTCTTTGTAATTTCAAAACTTAACTTGCACATACGAGTTTCACCTTTAATAAAACTTCTATAAAAACATCAAATAAATATTTACTATATCAAGATTTCGTTTGTATAAGGTAAGTATGGGTATTAAGGCCCGGCGGATAATAAGGCCCACTAATCCAAAGTTAGGGAAAAAATAAATTGTGAAACTTTTTTTCGACATTAAAATATTAGAGTTATCTGGTTTTATCACTGGCAGCAAAAAAAAATCAGCATTTCTTTACCGCGCGTTCGACAAAGCAAGATTACTTTGTTAGTTTCGTCAAAAATTGCTTAAGTCTAATTTTTAAGATACGTGTTTTTACATTTTAAAATATTTTATTAAGCTTCTATTTTTTTCAATTGCATTTATTTGCATTAAGTACTTATTCGTTATCATTACTCATCATGTAATATTTATGCAAGTGTTGAAACAAAAGAATGCATTATCGATAAACGTAACAGGTTCAAAGCGGGTAATAAGCCCCAAACACGAGGTCAGCGGTAATAATAAAAGAAATGCGCTAAACTTTAGTTTAGCGTTACAAAAGAAATTATTAAGAAAAGTAATTAAAACAAACAACTTGAAACTGACTTTAAGCGTAAATAAAAGAAAATGTGACTGTGGTTGGCTGTGCCAATGCTATGGGAAGTGCTATACCTCCAATGGTGCTTTTCAAAGGTATTCGCCTGAAGAGTGAATTCAGTGATGATTTGCCTCCAGGTTCAACTACATTAATGACGGAGAAGGGGTCGATGACCATCGAATCCTTTCTTATATGGCTTGACCACTTCAATAAATATAAAACAAGTGGAGAGACTCTGTTAATTATTGATGGTGCTGCTTCCCATATTGATATTCGAATAGTTGAAAAGGCGGAAAGCTTTGGGATTCACATCTTTGGCTTACCAAGCAATACTACCCATGAACTGCAGCCCATGGACAAATCTGTCTTTAAAGCTTTCGAGTCCTATTGGGATGAAGAAGTCATGAAATATTTGAGGACACATCCAGATAGAAGAATAACCAAATCTCTATTTGGCAAACTTTTTACACCAGCATAGAACAAGTGCATGTCAACTGGGAATATTACAAGTGGTTTCAGGGCTACTGGGATTTATCCTTTTAACCCAAATGCCATTTCAGATACTGCTTTTTTGCCAAGTACTTTGACAGAAATTGATAGTGCATCTTTTAACACGTGCCTTACTGAATCTGGTCCTTCACCAGCTTCAGTCACCCAACCCAGTCCCTCAACAGTTTCAGTCGATCAACCTGAAATTAATTGTAATGCAAGTTTCAATGATTTAATGCCGAGTCCTGCTAAAAAGAAAAATATGGCTATGGTCGGTCGCGAAAAAAGTTTTAACTATGTTGCTAAAGCCCTAACGAAAGAAGATTTTCAATCTTCTACTTCTAAAGCTATTAATAATAAGAATAAGGGCAAAGGAAAAGCAAATGTTTCTAAAGATCTGAAAAAAGATTATTTTCAATCTTCCACTTCTAAAGCTGTTAATAAAAAGAATAAAGGCAAAGGAAAACCAAGTGCAAAGAAAAGTAAGTCTGTAAGTGTGGATGTGAATGATTTGTTTTGTTTGTTATGCCAGCAAAAGTCTGTAGAAAGTATGCGACAATGTTGTAAATGTAAAGTATGGTATCACGAGGCGTGCATGGGGTATAATTCTGAAGATGAGGAAGAATTAGTATGTCCATTCTGCGAAGAATAATGTTTTTCTTTGTAACATTTCTTTATTGAATTTTTTAATTTTCTGTTGTTATTCACTGTTGTATAAAAAATTGATTCTTTTAAAGTGTATAAATATGCAAGATTACTTATTATTTTATAAATGTGAGATAAACTATGCATTAAGAGAATGTTTCCAAACTTTTTTCTGGTTTTTCTTTATTTATTTTTTGTATTTTTTACATGGGCCTTATTACCCCCATAAGGGGGTAATAAGGCCCAATTAAGGTATGCTACAAAAACATGAATAACTTTTGTTATAATTATTTCCTCAATATGCAGATAAGATTTTTACATCAAGGAATGATTAATCTTAAGCAGCAATCGAAAATATTTTTTTAAACTTAATTTTTAAAGCCTAAATGACCAAAAGTCTGTTAGGTGGGCCTTAATACCCATACTTACCTTATACATCCTAAACAAAGTGCATTGGAACGAGGGTAGTAAATTGGCTCCCTTTATAGCCCTGTTTAGCAAATCATTTTAAATGTTCAGTATTAAAATGTTTTATAAAAACCTTACCCTTTACTTTTAGCAGTGGATCACTAATTTTTGATAAAATAAAAAACAGCTCGTAGATTTATAATCAAATAATTTATTTTTGAAGTTGTAATAGACTTGTTTCACCGTTTCGTTTTGTAAAATCAAGCTTAAGATACTAAGCTAGGGATTCTCGAAACGTTTCGGGAAAAAATCAATCGAGAAAATTGCTACGTTACGATACGAGAGGTTTCGATCAGTTACGAGAGCAACTTTGAAAAATCATCTAAATTCTCGTAACATTTCGGTTACGTTACGGGAAATTCCCGGTAGTTACGAGAATCATTACGAGAATGGTTTGGAGTTTCCCAAAACAGATTTTTCCTAAATTTTCATTGTCTCATTTCCAGAATTATTTGTGTTTCGGGATATTTCGGGATATTTCGAGTTTCCAAAATGATTTGTAAAATTTTATGACAATCGAGCTGTCTGAGGCGTGACATAACCAAAAGCTCGTAAGATCGATTCCTGCCTCCTCCAAAAAAATAGTCCAAATCGCGAAACGTCATCGATTGTTTGTGAGAAAAATGAAAAATTGAAAATCTGAATGGACTGAATCTCAATTGAGTGACGCAGTTTAAAAAAGTGTTACATATTGGCCTAAATAGGATGTTGATTGCCAATGTTAACCCAAGATGGCCATTGAAACAGTGTTTTGTTAATTTTTTAAAAAATAAATGTACTGTGTGTAATTTAAATAATGTATTTTTTTAAATTTTATTACACTGTTTATTTACAATGATCGAGCGGTCTGAGGCATGAGTCCCGTTATCAGAAGGTCGTGAGTTCGATCCCGAACAATCTATGACGTTTTGCGATTTGACTATTTCTTTAACTTCATCACTTCTTCAAACTACGTCACATTGCAAAATCAAACCATCCTCAAAGCAAATTATGACCATTTAAACATTTATTATTATTATTTTTTTCATTTTCTCGATATGTATCGAAATGTTTCAGGAAAAAATGGTTTCGAGATAGATTTTTATTTTTCCCGAAAATCAATTGGTACTCTCGAAACTTCCGGGACCCAATCGAAATAAATTTCCCGAAAGTTTAAAAACCTTACTCTTGTAACTCAAAAGCATTTCGAGAAGCATTTCGGGAAACGTTACGAGACTTGTAACGTTTAAGAGTTTCGTAACGTATCGAAACAAAAATAGTTAGGAGAATTCCATGCTTATAAGATACACCCCTCCACACATTCTGTACAGCATTTACATCTACTTTCTTCAAACAATACTTGATCCGTTGTTTTAATTCATCAACTAAAGTAGCATGCCAATTGTTCTTATAGACCATTCACTTCAAAATTGACCAAAAGTTCTCAACTGGACAAAGTTCAGGAACTGTAAGAGAATTCTCGGTTTTTTGTACTAAAGTGATTTTTTGAGATCAAGTAGCTTGTCACTGATTTAGCATAATGGGCCGAAGCCAAGTCAGGCCAAAACACAAAATTACCCTTAGGATGATGTTTTTTAATAAAAGGCATCAGTCTTTTGATAATGAATAACACTCTTTCAAATACACATTTTGTTAAACAGCAAAGCCCGAAGGAACAAAATAGGGTGTTGAGATGCCTCGAGGTGAAATTGCTAAACATACCAGCATTTTCTTTTCAAACTTTGCCTTGAACTTGTATTTCACGCCACAAGGAACTGCTTTTGGATTGCTTGACCAATACCCAACGTTTGAGTTCTTATCAGATTGAGAAAATGTGAAGTATGATTCATCATCAATTATGAAATCACACCCATAAAATTTTGTACACAATCTGCCACAACATGTTTGTAACTTGGACACTTGCTCAGGAGTACTGGCTGGAATGGTCTGTTTTTTTCGGTAAACAATATTTGTGTCATGCTGAATTGTATACACAAAGTGAGATTGGCTGCACTTGAGCTTTTGAGAAACTTTTTTGGGTGGAAATGCCAGAACGACCATCAATCATGCTTTTCAACTTGTTAATATTGGTTTTCATCATTATTTTAGCTTTTCAACCAGAACCAACAACACGATGTTTTGATTTGCCACACTGAAATGTATCTGTAAATGATTGCTCTTGCGTGATTTACTTTCAAAAAATAATCCACGACGACCTTGTATAAAAACTATGGACATTTTGCTATCTGACTAAAATAACTCCCTTTTTCAAACATAATTACCTTCACTGAGGACGTTGATTAATCTTAAAATGCAATTCTTCTAAGGTATGGCATAAAATACAATGCAAACTTGAACTTTAATTGCTTACCTCACGTGCCGCTCGCCATAAAGATTTTGATGAAACTTTGCGTTAACTGACTGATACCTTCAACTGCCCTGTCTCTTTCAAACTTTTTCTTAATGTGAGTAATGATGATTGCTGCAGCTGAATCTATCTTGGTAAGTTCTAAACCATCCAGCTTTATTGTCACTTTTTGATGGTGCAGTTAAAGGTGACTTGCAAGTGTTAGCAGCGAAACTGGTGTCAATAGAGTTTTTTCTAAGCACTTCGGTATAACTTTTATCATCAAACTCAGAAGAGTCATATTATTTTTCTTTACTGCATTTATTAATATAAAATAAAATTAGTTATTGTTGGAATAGGTAAGGAGTCACTATTTTAGGTTATGTATAAACTCCTTTCTAACTCATCGCACTTTCACTATGTTTTCACATTTACGGTATCTTTTGAAAAAAGTTTACATTTTTATATATTTAGTCTAATATCAGTCCTTTATTTAATGCGTTAGAAGTTTAAATGAAAAAAGAAATTATAAAGAATTAGTTATTAGAATGTGTATACATATTTTGATGTCATTCCCAATTTTAATGTGTTCATTTTTGTAATCTATTTTTCTAAATATACACCTAATAGGGTAGAACGGGGCAAGTTGGCCCGCTTTTTTTCTTTGATTCCAAACTTTTTTGCATTTCGTGTTTTGTTTTGTTTCTTTATAGGAGAAGGTTGCTAAAGCAATATACAATAAAAAAATTTATTATTAAAAGCTTATATTAGAAAAATGTGAAAAAAAAAATTGAATTTTTTTAAAATGCTTTATTTAAGGTGATGTTCCTTGGGCTAATGTGCTCCTCACTTTAAGTAAGTTGACACAAAGGTTGAGGCAGATCGCCCCTCAAAATGATTTCTAGTTATATTTGAGGTAAGAAAGATGAATACCATGAAAACAATTATATATAAATGGGACTAAAAGATCATTACAGTATAAACATTCATAAAATTATTCTTTGAGTTTTTTTTCTACGCAAGTCATATGTTCACACTGATAGCAGATTGAACACTGAATCCACTCTGCACCTGGACGACTGTTTGAGAAAAGTTTGAGGCATCTAAAACACAAATCATTTTCGTTCTCATCTTCAATGTCATCTTCCTCATATTTCTTGTTTGGTTTTTTCTCTTAGCTGGACAAGATTAAATCTTGTGAATTATTTGTATCATCTTCTTTGGTAGAGAATAGTTTAGTAACATCTGTTTTACTTTTTGTTTCAAACCCCTTTTTTTTTTTTCTTTTGATGTCTTCTGTTCATGTTTCAAGGCTATCTTAACTGGGGTATCTGTTAATATAGCAGAAACTCGTTTCCGATTTTTAGGTCTATTTATTCTTTGTTTTCTGGGCTTAGCTTTTTCAAAAGGCCTTACTTCTTCAAAATATGGTAAAAGGTTTAGGAGTGGCACCTGGTATTTCATTAGGGAACAGAGACCCGAACTCGGATCCGGGTAGTTAGGTATTACACGAATTTAAATATTCGGGTAAATGCTCGCTTCTTCTTATATTGAGTACTACCCGATTGTTTTTAATACCCGATACTTAATACCCGTAGAATTCTCGTAGATAATACCCATAGAATACCCGTAGAAATACACGAAGAAATAAAAATACCCAAAACAGTTCAACTCAATTCAATTATCACATTCAATTACAAATAGCAAAAAAAAATTGAAATATGAATATTTGTACTGAAGGAGTTCAAGTTTAAGGATTAGCAAAAAATTAAAAGTAGCCAGGCCATTTTAAATCTGAAATTTCATCCAGTAATTTACTGTTCTCTTTCATGAACACTAGCTGGTTCATTTTGCTAACACTTAAGTTTGTTCTCCTTACAGTACAAATGTTTCCCGCACTTAAAAATACTCTTTCAGAAGAAGCAGATAAGGCTGGGGAAGCCATAAACTGTCTAGCAAGCCTTGCAAGCCTTGCAAGCCTTGCAAGCATAGGGTATTTGCTTGCATTGACCCTCCAAAAGTCCAAAGTGTCCACTGTTTTCTCGGCTGGTGCATAACCAAGGTATTTGTCTACCTCCTTTATAACTTTTTATGCAGTTGATTTCCCTCCTTTGTGCGTATATGTTGCTCCATACCATCGTGTGTGGTGATTGTCCAACGAACTAGCCACCAAGCTGTCGGCATCCAAAAAGTCCGTGGCCTCTATGTTTTGGGATGAGGTTTCATGTGGTGTGGGTTGCAGTGTAGGGTCTCAGTTAACAAGATTCTTCAGTGTTTTCACAAGGGAAATCCTTCCAAGGTTAAAACGTTCTAAACTTTCTGTCATTGCTCCTTTTGCTTGGGTATGCAAGAAATGGGCAAATGTCAGATTTGTCTGGCATCAATATTTTCAATTCTGAGCCTAATGTGTCACCATCAGGCCCAACAATTAGTTCCATGGCTGGAAGAAGCGCAATTATTAATTCCAGCTTGGCTAAGTCTGAATTCCAGCGCGTCGGATAAATCTGTATCAACTTAGCTGTTTTCATTTTAAGGGCCTTTGCTTTGTTGACAAGATCGATTGCCCTCTTCCTTGAGTTGTGAAAATAGTTTACCAAACCCGTCATCTTTTTGTGAAGTTGATTCCATTGTGGACTTACAGTGGCAACAATATAAATAGCACACTTTCATGACCAGTTAGTTTTAGTTTTTGATGTCAACTTTTTTGTATTTATAGCAATTGCTCTTATTTTTTATAGCATCAACAATGTTCACCTTTTGGAACGGAAATACTCATTTGACATTTATAGCTGTCAAAATTGCTTGTTTTGAGCATTTAAGTGGTCGTGTTTACCTTTTGGCGGTCATTTTAAATAGCACACATTTACTTTTTATTTAAAAAAAACTTAAATTCTTTTATTATATCAAAAGATAATCATTCTATTCAGTATTTAAAGAATATTCTTGTAATTCGTTTGGCAAAAAAATTATCTATCAACTATGGGACGAGGTAAACATGGAACAGATGTCTTTTGAGGACAAGTGCAGACATTTCGAGATCTGGGATTGGTCAATTCTGAAATAGCTCGAAGATTAGGTTGTTCTCGTAAGAAAGTTATCAATGCTATTAATTGATTTAACGATACTGGTTCATTAAGCAACAAAAAATGCAAGTCTCGCGAACGAAAGACAACCCCCAGAGAAGACGCAGCCATTGTCCGTATCGCTAAACTGAATCCTATTGTTAGCGCACCAAAATTTAAAAAACAAATTGCTCAAAATTTAAAACTCGATCTGTCTGTCAACACTGCTAAAAGTCGCTTATGCGAAAATAAGCTATTTGGAAGGGTTGCCGAAAAAAAACCATTGGTCACAAAACGTAATCTCGTTAGCCGTTTGAAGTTTGCAAAACAGCACGTACACAAAGATTTAAGTTTTTGACAAAATGTGCTTTGGACTGACGAGTTTAATCGCTTTGGATCCGACGGAAAACAGTATGTTCGTCGTCCCCAAAACCAAGAACTCAGCCCTCGCTATACTCTTAAGACCGTAAAACATGGTGGTTGCAATTTGATAGTTTGGGGCAGTTTTCATGGTGTGGTGTGGGCCCATTACATAGAATTCAAGGGACAATTGATCAGCACAAGTACAAAGAAATACTTGAAAACGTCATGTTGCCATATCCCGAGGAAAATCTCCCTTTGGTTTGGAAATTCCAACAAGACAACGACCCTAAGCACACCCCAAACGTGTTAAAATGTGGTTTAACGCTAAGAAGATTAATGTATTGGAGTGGCCCGCACTGTCACCAGACCTAAATCCCATAGAATATTTGTGGGAGGAAGTTGAGAGAAACATAAACCGGTTAAATGCAACAAATTTAGACCGACTTTGCAGCTAGTAAACCCCTGATATCAAGTGGATCTTGTGGTCGACGCCCCACATGTTGGGTTCAGTGTCACTACTTGTTTTTGATCCCTTTTGAATGTTTGCAGCGCTGTCTGTAATAATGGTGATCCACCTCACTGTTTTGGGAATCAACTCTATTTCTTGAACCTTATCTGTTATCTTGGCACTGGTACTATTTGCCGTATGGCCCTCTGGAAAATACTTCATTGCGAAAAAGAATCTTCACATGCGGAATTTTTTGTCTAGGTAGTGTCCTGTCAAGGTTATGTAAGAATAATTTGTTCTGGCACTCCAGATATCTGAAGTTAAAGCGATTCCTTCAACTCCATCTTTTTCTGCATTTAATAAGTCAATAACTATGTTTTTCATGAACTTATAGACTTTAGGATTTGCTCTGCAACTCAGTGTATGTGCTGAAATTTCATTGTATTAGCCTATGGTAGCACTTTTAAGCATGCGAATGAATGCTTTAGCTTCCACTACTGAAAAAGGTTTCATCTCTTCTACCACCCACCTAGTGATGTCTGTGATCAGCCTTACTTGATGAATATTTTCCTCATCCCAGACCTTTTTACTCTGGGCTTTCCTCTTCTCCAGCTCTTCTCTTGGCATTTTGGTGGGTGGTTGCTGTGGTTTAGATGGTCCAATTAGTGATTGCGATTGAGAATCATCAGAAATAAACACAAAAGAGTCATCAGCCCTCATTCTATCGGCCACGTTTTCTTTCCATTTGTGTGAACAGATCTGCATGTTTTCCTTTGAGGTGTTAGCGCAAAACACTTGACATCTCTGCGTGGCTGTAAATTTTTTATGACACTCTTTGTGGCTTTGTTGTTATTGGTGAAAATTTTAGTGAAATTTAGGGAAATATTCCCATATTTTTGATGGTTTATTCATCTGAAAAGAAAAGAAAAATGTTTATGAAAAGAAAAGAAAAAAATACAAATTACCGGAGTTTTTTAAAAAATTATCCGACAAGCGGGTAGTTCCGTATTTTCGGGTAATTCCGATGATCGCGTATTAAAATCAGGTGGCATATTAAAACATGCTACCCAATTTAACTACCCGACTAGTAAAAAAAATGAATGAAATAAGATCGTAAAGAGAAGGCCTTATTTTGAGGCTTCCCTTTATTTTATAAAATAGTCATAAATAAATAAAAACCGTCAAAATACGCATAAGTAAAAATATAAAAACATTTATTTTATATATATATATATATATATATATATATATATATAAATGTATATATATATAAATGTATATTAATAAAATAATAATAGAAATATGAAAATAAAACTTATAAATGCATACATGCATACATACATGCATGCATACATAATTACAACAAACAACTGGACTACATTCAAACAGAAAACATTTATTTAATTACTACTATTTTAATAGAATATATATAATATAAAATTATATATATATATATATATAACTTTATGGGAAGAATTTAAAATAGTCATAATTAAATTAATAAAAAGAAGACAATAAAGTAGTCATAAAAAAAGTTTTAAAAAAATATAAAACTATTTTACATATTTTGTTTGGAAAAAAAGTAGGAGATATCCAATTTTATTACCCGACTAGCGAGTATTTCCGAAATACCGGTAGTTCCGAGGACCGGGTAACAAAAGCGGGTAGCGTATTGAATAAAAAAGTAAATAAATTACAAAAAAAAAAAATTTTTACTTACTTTTATGTTTAAAAGATGATAGCATAATGGTTAAAAATAACTGTGAAGAATTGAGTATTAAATCCACCTATTCCACATAAGTATCAATAGGTGGATTTAAGAGTTGGTGGAATTAATACTTACATGGAGTATTAGCTCCACCCACTTAATGTAAGTATTAACTTTTAATTAGTTAAAAATTAATACTTACACGGACTGAGTGGAACTAATAAATAGAAATTAATGTGATATTAAAAGAATTGCAGTAAAGTTAAATTTAAAAAAACGCAGTAATAAAAAAATATATACAAATAAAAAATGAGCAAAAATCCCCAATTGCGCGAAAATTTCGGTTCGAGGATCTTATTACCGATTTATCAGGTAATCTTATTACCCGATTTTCGGGTAAAGATATTGGGTAATAAAGTTACCCGATAATTAGGTACTACTACGGGTATTATTCGGGTAGCTTAATTCGGGTGATACCCGACTTGAAGGCTTGGACATTGGGTAATTGAAGTTATTAAAATTACCCGTCAACGGGTACCAATCTGATGTATACGACGGCAAAAAGTCACTTTCTGAAAAAATATCTCTGTCCAAAATTCCATTCGTATCCAGTGAAAAGGAAAAAAGATATGACGAAAACACTAGAAGATTTTAGCCGTTTATAAACTTTTACATGCTACTGTATATATATATATATATATATATACCCATCAACAGATACTGAGTAACATTGTATTTTAAAATACTCCTCAGAACTTAAGCTTCAAACAAGATATTTACCTATAGCACAAATTTCGAAGACAAGTGAACACAAACACATCAAACAAACTGTTCAAAATGCACTTTAACTTATCCAAAATCAATAAAAAGGCACAAAACTGGTAACTGCACTTAGACGTCTGTGATACTTCTGAGGTATGAGGGGAGGAATGCTACCAACCTTCCCTAGATTTCTAGCGCGCCGAAGCGCATAGTCACAGAGCTAACTCAAAAGGGCCATTCTGCCCCTAGGACCAACGTCCCCCGGTCTATCCAACCATTATGGTTACTACTATGACTTGCCGATTCTGAGCCATTGATACTTTTCTATAGTTAAGGAACTCAAGATGGCGTCGTGTTTTTAATTTTCTGCAATCATGAATTGTGCATTCTGGCTCATTGTGATTTGCTATAGTTAATGTTTTTAGTATGACATCATGTTTTGAGTTTATATTTAATCATCATGCCTGAAGAGTTGATCATAGTCCATAAATGTAAAGCACGGTTTTAGTTTGTAGTGTCCAATGGCTAAGGTGTGAATTCCGTCTTGCAAGATGTGTCTTTTGTCATCGTTAGCGCTGAGAGCGACTTTGTTGATCTCTTCGGTGTAAATGTTATGCTGATGTGATCGAATAACATTCATAGCTGCAAGCTTTTCATTTCTACTGAATAAGCAGTCTTTATAATCTTGATGAGTGATGCGTTTATCAACGACTTTCTTTTTAACCCCTTTGCATCTTTTCTCTTCTTTTTCATAGGTTTTGTAAGAGTAGAGCTTAGGACGAAGCCCAACAAACTCTTTAATTATTTTTCCACCGGCCTCGTCTTTGAACATACCGATAATCTTATTATTTAACCCTACTTTGAATCCAACGTTTTCAATAGCAGGATGGTCTTTAGAAAAGTTGCTCGTGTCAAATTTGGTTTCAAGATCGTCAGAAATGTCTTGATAAAAATCTTTCGTTTCGATTTCATAGATGAGCGAGTCAGTGTCAGTCATGAGTAGTTTCGCGCGATCTCCGTATTTAGGTTTGATATAGTTGTAATTGAAATCAAACATCAAAGTTTTGCTTATGTCTAGAACGCTCAGTCCTAAGTAAACAGGCTTGTTGTAAAAGAGTTTTGTTCTTTTCATGTGAACCGCAGCAAGGTTTTCATCAAAAATGGTATTTCTATCATAATAAGACTTTCTTGACAATTTTAAGACTTCTTTTTTAGTGGTGACCAGTTTAATATCAACATGCTTTCGAATATTCTCCATGGTTTTTCCAAAGACAGAGTTGTTCATGAGTTTAAAAAATTCTTTTTCAAACTCGTTTTTAGCTTTTGCTCTTAATCCAGTGTTGAGATCGATGTATTGTTTCATGAAGGGTTCTTCTTCAAAGGTGACACCTCGATGAATTTTAGTAGTGATCAATCCAAGTCGTTCATAGAGTTTTAGGTTTTCATGATGAATGACGTATTTTTCTTTGTTGTTTAAATTGGGAACCAGCTTGTCCACTTTATTAATTTTTAGTCTTTCAGGAGCTAAAGGATAGTCGTTGTGTAAATCGTGTAGGCTTTCGGGATAGGTTAAATCGACTTCGAGAATACAAGGCATGGATTTCCAATGAGCAAGCTCCTCTTCAGTCATCCATCTGAATCCTCTAAAAGGAAGAGGCTTACACATTGCCCATCCATATAAATTATTTGCATCTAAATACTGAATGAATTTCGAAGGTTGTGAAGGATCATAATCACTCATGTATTTGTTGTTTGCAGTTCCATGTCGTTTGCTGATCATGCAAATTCCACCGCGTATCCCTTTTTCTATCATATTAAGCATATCAATATCAGACAGAAGCTCTAACCGAATTCCAGTGAGTTTTAACATGGCATCCCAAGCCAAACCAGGTGAGGTGTAATACCAAGCAGGATCAAGCTTGTAATAGGTACGGCACACGTCTCTGAAATTTTCAAAGATATCAGCAAGTATCAGAACGTCTGACTTGTTGTACAGTTCTTGATAATCTTTAAACGTTTTACATCCAAATACATTCCAAACGTTTTGAGCATGCGCATAGTCTTCACAGCTTATTCCCTCATCATTCAGTTTGGAATAGAATGCTTCAATAGGAGGCAATTGCGTTTCGGAGAACTTTTCAATCGAGTCCACCCAGTCATAAGGGTAAACACCTTTTTTTCTTAATAAATCAAACTTTTCTCCAGAGTAATATTGAGCAACGTTTTTGCATTGGTTGTTGTTTAGATTTTTAGCTAGATCTTCTAACTTGAAACTCATGAACCTGTAGCTGTCGATAAACCTTAGCTCTTTCCATACTTCCTGAAGTTTACCTTTCTTATTAATAAATTCTCTCACTTTGATTTGTTTAGAGAAGCTGATATATTTTTCTTCATTGTTGGGTATGCAATTGAGCTTTCCACCTAATTTCCTGATGAACAAATGACTGTCATAGCCAGACAAATTATGTAAAATGATGGGTATGAATTTTGGAAGTTTATAATTCAAGTTGCATTTGTTATGAGCAGCTCCTCGATACTTTCCAGTTAAATGACAGTGATCCCACACTTTGTCACTGTTAAGATCATCTTCGCAAATATGACACAGGGTTGCAGCCTCAAAATTCTTTTTATCCTCATCCGTTACCACTTTCTTTTTTACTATATCAATCTTGTCGAGAATCTTTATAAGGTCGGCTTCAAGCATGGTTATAAACTTTTGAGCTACGTCATCCTCTTCGCTTTCAGCTGTGTACATGACTGGTTCTACTTTGTAAAGGCTATCGTCAAAGCATTTGATATAATAGCAGAAGGAGCTTGGTACGTGCTTTTGATATTGTTTGGTGTACGACTCTTTATGATTATATTCAGTGTTATCCTCGATGGGTTTGATGAAACTTTCAAAGTCAGCATAGACAACGTATGGAACTCTCATACCCCTTTGATAGTTTTTAAAATGAACGGTCGTTCCTTCTTTAGGAAGTTCGATTCTTACTGCATCGTTGTCATAGCAATAAGGTTGATGCTGTTGAAGCTTTTCTTCCTGGTCATAACCTTGTAAGCAATTTCTGCAATAATACATTTTGTGCTGATGATTTGATGTTTGTGTAGATAATAACCGACTCAAACTTTTAATGAGACAGTAATGGTCAGTGTCTTCGTTTGAAATATGCAACAAATCAACACAGTGCTTTCGATCTGTAAAATCAGATATTCGCAAAGGGTAAAGTTTTTTATTTTCATATCCAAAGACGTTCATGCTAATCGTTAGGTTATTCTTTTCAAACTTATCGATTTTATTAAGCTTGACAGGAAACTCTATTCCATCCCAATTCAGCTCTTCTGATTTTAGAACCAAGTCTTCATCAATTCTTCCGTTATGCATATTTTTTAAATTCAACGCTCGAGCGACTGACCATTTAAAGCATTGATCGTCCTTGCTTTCCATGTTGATGATCGCCTTTTTGTCTTTCAGCTCTTTAGACAGTTCAATATAGGAAGAACCGCTGATAGGTTCGTAATCAGTAAAGTTAATGTCCATCCTTATAATCTTAGACAGGATACTATTAGATCCTAAAGCATTGTATTTAACACTATTTTCCAAGATTTTTCCTTCCATTTCACCCATGAGCTCTTTTACATCCGTAGTCGCTAGAACAATCTCTGATCTTGATGAAAAGCTTGCTTCCCGAGTCACTTCTTCACCAGTCATCATGCTTACAGATTTCATTTCACACGTTAAAATAATTCTTACTCTGGTGTTTCTTTCCCCTTCCATGGTTTGAATAGCAGACTCTCTTACCAAAGTAAAAAAGGATGCAAGGTCTTGATATCGAGAAGAAGGTCTATAAGAAAATTGTCTCACAGAACCCTCCGCTGAATGTTCAGTCATTTTAAACTTTACTTTAATTGGCTTTGGCAAGGGCTGTTTGTATACTGTTTTTGATACAAGCGATTTGATGGACTTTATCTTTTCATCGATTTTGGTCGCTGCTTTGCTTACCTGATTCTTGACTACTTCAGGAACGTAAGGCTCCACCCATTCTTTAACATCATTTAACTTAGTTTTAACATAGGACGCCACACTTTTTGTAGTTGCCTTCAGACTTGAAAAAAATGAAGGTCTAGATGGAATGACTGGTTTTGGTGTTATAGCAGGTGTTAAATCTGAAACAGGTTCGTCAAGGATAGGCCTTTGCAAATGAGCTGGTTTTGGAGCAATAGGAGGCTTTTGTACTGTAGAAGAAACAATCCTTACTTTTGTCGGCTTTACAGAAACTTTTACAGCTGGTCGAACAAACCTTACCACAGTAGGTCTACGAAAAGCAGCAGGAGCAGAGACTACTCTAGGAGGTTGTAAAACCATTATAAGTTCTCCTTTTCTCATTTTAGAGTATCCTCTTATTTTTTGCTCTTTAGCAATTTCTTTTAATTCTTTCACCGTTTTGTTTTCCATTTTATTAACACAAGATTTTTTATTTATATCATTTTCAATTTTTTAAATTCAATAAAGAATTTAAAAAGTTCTTGTTCCAGAAATCTCATACTTGTATCCATCTATTACTTTCCCATTTCTATATTCAAAGTACTGCCATCCATGACCCGTCTTTTTCTGTGACTCGTAAGCAGACTTGTATTCCACCACCTCACCTGTATCAACATGAGTTATTCTCAAACTTAAAGGATTATTTCTAATTAAACCAAGTCTCGCATATTTAGGATCAAGAGGCTTCTTTTCTTTTTTATCATTTTTTCTTGGCCTTCCCACTGGTCTCACCTCTTTTGAGTTTTCCAAAATGACATCTTTATCAATCAAGTTGTTCTCAACAGCAATCATCATGAGCGACATTTTATTGTTTGACGTTTTGGAAACATTATTTTCTTTTAACAAATTTTTCAAAAACTTTCTTGTGTATGACATTTTTTTTATTATATCAAGATTTTTATTTAAATCAAATTTAATTTTTCATTTCTAACATCTGAAGAGGTTTCATGAATACAAAGTATTCTAAAGTTTTCATACACAATGTCATTGGAACCAAGCGAATGATTTAAAATTGCGCTTTTTAGATTTCCAGAAATCTTTTTCTTCTCCTCGAAATCACAATCCAAACCAAGCACATACTTGTCAATCATTCTTAGCTTTTCATTTTTAGGCAAGACTTTCCAAGTACTGAGATGCTCTTTGATTTTCTTTTCCATTCGTGAATATTCAGTCTCACCACTCCATACAAGTAGGTAAAGCTTGTCTCTCTCTTCATCACTGTACTCTTTTGGAATATTAAAATTTCCGTTTTCAGTGACGTAAACAGATTCGCGAAACACACCTATTTTTCCAAATGCAAGAAGCTCAAGATGTCTTTTTTTATTTATGTCAGTCTCTTTGATACTACATTCTAGAAAAAATGGAAAAAACTGTATCATTTTATTCTTCTTTTAATAGATTTAAATCCTTTTTCGGTCTACCCACAGGTCGATCTTCCTTCACGTCTTTAATCAATATGTTTTTATCAATCAAGTTGTTTTCAATCGCAAGCATTAATAATGACATTTTATTGTTTGACGTTTTGGAAATTCCGTTTTCTTTCAGTAATTTTTTCAAATCCTTTTTCGTATATCTCATTTTTTATTTAAAAAATATTATTTTTGAAAAACATTTCAATAAACAACATTCATTCTGCTTCCATCTGATTTAAGTCTAAGCATCTTATCGGAAATGAGAACAGCAAAGGCTTGAGTGTTTGCAGGAACGTTTGCATTGAATGTAGCTTTTATTTGTACATCTACCACTGAAGTTTTCAACCTCTCTGCTTGCTTGCTTACATCAAAAACAAAAAGAGGACAAATGCTCTTATAATTTAATGTAGTCAAATTAGGTTGGGATATAATTTCGTTAGTTCCATAAACTTTATTGTCAAACTTAGAGGCATCTCTATAAGCTCTTGAAAATCTATTGTTATTAAAGTCCAAATTGTAATCCACAGCAGGATATCTTTCACTGTTTAAAGTGACATACATGTTTTTCAAGTCACAGTGATTAAAGACTGAAGGATTCTCTAGTTGATTCCCAGATTTATTGGTTTGAAATCCAACAATGATATACCTCGGTCTTTCACTAGCAGATCTCGCGCTCAGTCTCCAACTAAAGTTATTGGATACAGGAACAGCGATGGTGTCACATTGTCTAGATCTGAAAGCAAATGGAACATCTACTTTTGATTCAATGATTTTGTAAAGATTGTTACTACTAGCGACAGAGGGTGTAACATGAGGTATAAACAAGGATAATTTGCTAAGATCTATTTTTCCTGCAGCTGCTGCTTCTGCTCTAAAAATAGCATCACTATCGCTCTTTCTCACAAGAGTAAGTGTATGCTTAAATCCATAGAGCACTTTATCGTAATCATCGCAAAATCCAAAAATGTGTTTTAAAGGAATGCAAAACGAAAACGATCCTTTTTCTTCACTTTGCTTGATGATGTAATCTCGTCTGCTAATAAATCCAGTGTTGGCTTCATTTGCTATAGCTGATACGTCTCTTTGCCACAGCTGGTTCATTCCTTCTGAAATTTGGAACTCTACTGGATATTTGAGGAAACCAATCATGGTAGTAGCTTGTCCAGGTTCGTAAATGGTTTCTACCTCTTGATTCGACAACTGATAAGAAATCTGGCTGAACATATGCATGATACCGTTATTTGCAAGAGCAACGAGGTCTGCATCAGCGTAGGAAGTTCCATCCGCTTTTAAAAGTCTTCCTTCAACCAAAAGGTAAGCCTCAGATGGAAGCGTGAACAAATCTTGCTGTTCAATATTGATTCTTATTTCTCCATCCACGTTTAGATTCTTATTCCCTGGCTCGTATTCATGAAACTCGAATCTCTCAATTGCTTCATCCACAGTAATCTCTTCTGTAAAATTTAAAACATCGGAATTTGCCATTTTTATACATCAAAGAAAAAAATTTTATTACATCCTCATGCAATCAAAAGTCCATTTCCTCTTTTTACCAAGTCTTGTATTCTAATCGCGTTGTTCTTTGACAATCCCGATCCAAACATAGAATATTCATCTATAACTGGTGGTGCTGCTGCTGCCGCTGCTTTGTTAACAATGCTTGAAATAATTTCCTTGCTTTTAAGACTGAGATCATTCTTTGCAGCTGGCTTTGGAGTTCCAGTCTTGGCATACAATTTTTCAATGGTTCTTTTACCTTTGTCAATAGCAACATCTTTAGCAGTGGAAATGGCTGTTGAAGCAAGCTCTTTTCCTGCAGATTTAGTAGCCATTATGGCTTCTCTTCCTAGTTCAGTTTTTGCAATTTTATTAGCCAAAGTAGATGCCGCTCTTGAAGCGCTTGAAGATGCTGCTCTTCTCAAGAAATTCTTAAGCGTGTCCATGATCCCTCTTCCACCTACAATATGTCTCTTAACATATCTATTTCTATAAACGATCATTTTTTTATTTACAAAGATTTTTTTATTTCATATCGATATACGCTATCATAGCCTTGTACTCGTCTTTATTAATCCTATTCTGTCTCAACAGCTCGTCGCAAATAGAAACAGCCACATTTCTAGATCCTTTATTTCCAGCATGCCATGCAGCGATGCTCAAGTTGAGATTTTCCACAAGAGCATTTGGATCGCTTGGAAGAATAATCACACCATTGCCTTTTTTGACTTTGGTTTCACTTTTAATTTCTTCCCAAACAGGCTTTATAAGTTCTGTGTATTTTGGACTTCTAGAAGCTTTTATCTTGTTTGGATTTGATTCTGAAAAAATAGATCTACTTTGGAAAAGAATTTTTGTATAGTTATCCTTATCTTCTCTGCTTATAACGCTGCTGTTCAAAAACTCTTTTGAAATGTTCGGATTGGTTAGCAACTCCCAAAGACCTTGTGTTCCTTCATACTTTTCTCCTCCAACAATGATATCATTTCCATCCACCTCCAACCCCATTTTTCCAATGTGCATTTGATTACCATCTCTACTAATTTCGTAAGGTTTTTTTTTAGGACTTTTTACAAAACGCTTATTATACTTATTTAAATAGACGGATGAAATGTCTCCTAAATGATTTGTCTCATCAAAACTAGGAGGTACTTGTTCATTGCGTCTTTCTTCGATGCTCTTGATCATCTTTTCATTGCTTTCAATCAGAGGCTTGTAAAGCTTGCTCAAATCCGTCTGAAGATTAGCATCATAAATATTCTCATTCAAACTATCTTGATAGATTCTTTTTCTTCTTTCAACAAGTTCTTTCACCAGTTCATCCCTATTGTTAGGGTCTAGTATTTTAAAAAAGGACATTTTTTAAAACGCAAGAAAAAAACTTAAACGTAAACTTATCTACGTTTTTTAAATTAATTTTTTAGATCTGAATGCAGATCCGTGGAAAAATCTTTAATTTTTCTTAAACATGTTGTTGAACGCTTTTATCGCGTCTTCTCTTCCTTTTTGGATCAACGACTCTTTAGTTATCTCGTCAATGTTGATTTTTGTTTTAGTTCTTATTTCTTTCATCAGACTCTTAAACTTTTGAAGCTCGTCTAAAATCAATTCATACTCTGAATCGCTCACAATGTTGTCTACTAATGCCTTTGAAATGTGACTGTTGATGGTGTTCAATTTCGACTCGGCCAACACTTTAATCTTTTCATGCTTCTCTGCTTTTAATGATAGTTTTTTGTTGACTTGTCCTCCTACAATGGATAAAAACCCCATTCCAATAGCCACACCTTCACACGCAATCGCAATAGGAGCAGCAGCGATGGTGCTCAAAGTTCCAATTCCAACAACTCCAAGTGCAACACCACCTGCTTGCAACGTAGAGTCTACAAAAGAAATGATTCTGAAAGCGCGATGATACTTTTTGCTGAGATGCACTCGCTTTTTCCTCTCGTTGTCCATCTCTTTTTGAACCTCGCTTATTTTTTGAAGACGGTAAATGTGTCCATCATCTGCAGGAGCTGTTGGAAGACCTGGATAAAGTTTAGATTTAGCATCGTAATTGTATTCCATTTTTATTACAAAAAAAATATTTTTTTTCACTCATTAATGAAATTGACAAAGCCTAAACTTTCTCCTTTTTTAATAATAACATCTGACTTGCTGTTACTATAAATATCCATAATCACATTATCCACCGGCTCTGATATAATCCTGATGTTATTGAAATAATCCAATTTAGATTTTATGCTTTCTTTCAAATTCACTAAAGCTAATCCGCTTTTAAGTTTTATTCCAAACATAAAATCTAATTTCTGATAACTCAGACGAAGTAGTGTGATGTCTTTTTGAGCAAATATTTCATACTTACTTCCCACTTTTACAGGAGGATGCTTCAAATACTTGTCGAAAAAAAGATATGATTTATGACGAGCCTTTCGCTCGTTATTAAATAATTTTTTATACACACTATTTTCCATTTTATTATCACAAAAAAATTATTTTTAATACACCATTTTATTCTCCACATGTAAAGAATAAAATGATTTTTTTTTTAAGCAGCAGAAGCACACACTCTCTCTTCATCCTTTTTAAAACCTTCAATCAACGCTTCAATCTTTAATCTATTTCTTTTCTCCTCCTCATTAATGTATTCTACGCTTTGATTACGCATATCTTCTAAAAATTCATTATATATATAATCATCATATTCATTTTGTTCTTCAACACTCATCGAATTGTAATCTAAAACTATAGTATCATTGTAATGCAAATCTTCAGGGTCATCATCATCTTCATAGTCAACTAACACAAGTCTATTGCGAGGACGTATTCTGTTAGGTATATCCTCTGGATCATCATCTTCAGGGTCAACCAACATATACCAATTGCTAGGTCTATCCTCAGCAACAGAACTATCATCGTCTTCGCTTTCATAGAGATCTTCTAAAAATTCATTATCTGACATACTCATTGTTATTTTTTATATGAAAAGAAATTTATTTAACTCATTTTCAATTTTTTCTTTTATCTGTACATTAGGCTCATGGAAATCACTAGTGATTTTTAAGCGTAATAATAGGCTTGTCCTAGAAGAAGGTAAAAGCTTCCGGATTGACCGACTTGAGCATCACCGGAGTTGAGCGTGACAACGAGTCTTCTACCAGCTGCGACAGTAGGCATAGAATCTGCTTCTCCGAAATTTCTGTAAAAAGAAATGGTGGTGGTGGAACCGATGGATGCGGTGGATTGATACAGCAGTCCAGTCGATTTGTTGTTGAATGAAGTTAAATTTGAGCCGTTCCATGACGACAAATAAAAATCTTCTAATCCAGAAGAGGAAAAGAAGCATGTGCTGTCACCGTCATATCCTGGAAAATACGTGTAATTGTTGGTGTTGTACGGTGTCCAAGGAGTGAGAACAGTGCCGTTACCTGGAGGTAAATTCCCATCGTACATTCTAACTCTTGATTCCCACCAGTTTCCAGAGGCGCCAATGATGTGCATCCTGATGTATTTCAACGACACACCATTTCCTTTTCCGTTGGTGTTCAGCAAAACGTATTCGCTGCCGTAAGTGGTATTCAAATATCGAAACGTTCTGCAGTACAGCTTGTAAAGAGGGATGGTCGCAGGAATGGAAGCAAGTGTGGAAATGAACGGTTGAATCCAATACGTGATGGCTGTAGCATTTTTGTTGACCAGTTGAATGGAGACGTCGTTTCTGAAAGGCATGTCCAATGTGAAATATCCTCCCAAGGAAGTGGTGTTAAACATGTTGCATCCCTGTAAAGAGTTGGCGTAAAAGGCTCCTCCCAATGGTGAAAAAAGCAAATCAGTAGCAAGTCCTGTTTGATCCACTCCAACTCCTTCCGTGGTTTCTGCATAATTTCCTACATTGATTTCTCCGTCAGTAAAGATTCGAATAAAAACTTGACCGGGAATATTAGTGCCAGAGGTGCTGTATAAAGCCAGCCACAATCTTCTCAACACTCCAGATTTTCCGGAAAACGCAAACACTGGCGAAGTGGTTAATGCTGCTACCGTCTGGGACTTGAATCCCAAACTGGTAAAACTAGATCCTGGAACGACACTGGTCAGACTTGATTTTTGCAACAGCAAATCTACATAATTCTTTGTAGTTCCATCTTGCGCGTTGGTTGGATCAGTCACATTAATTAATTTGTGCGAGTTCAAATCCAAATCTGCTGCACCTACAGTTGTTCCACCTGAAGCATGCGTGTCTACATAATTTTTCGTAGCTGAATCTGAAGCTGATGTAGGTTCAGCTAAATTGGTCAATTTGTGCAACGTCATGTTAATGTCGGTGTATGAAATAGTGTTGTAAGAGACCTTGGTGTCTACATACCCTTTTGTCGCTGCGTCTTTTAAAGCGGTAGGGTCGGAAACGTTGATCAACTTGTGTGAGTTCATGTCAATGATTCCAGTGATGGTGCTAGATCCATCTGTTTTAACACACAGACTCGAGCTGACATCAACGTAATTTTTTGTGGCGGCGTCATGAAGATTAGTCGGTTCGTTCAAATTGATCGCCTTGTGAAAATTTAAATCCAAATCTGCAGTTCCCACTACAGTTCCAGTACCACCTGTCACGTGATTGTCTACGTAATTTTTCGTAGCGGCATCGTGTGCGTTGGTGGGTTCACCCAAATTGATGATTTTATGAGAGTTGTAATCTAAATCTGCAGTGATGGTGCTGTTTCCATCTGTTCTGACATAGAGATCACCTGTTATAGCTGTTGCTGAATAAGGATCATAAAAATACCTCCCTAATTCAGTTCTTCCAAATTTGTCAATCATTTTTTAATGATGGAAAAAATTTTTCACCAAAGGGTATTGACAACACTTTGAAAGTCATCTCCTTCCTGTAATTTTTTCAAGACGTAAAGACACAAGTGACCACAATAAGACGTGTTTCCAAATTGAACCCTTTCACTGTTGTAAAAGACAGGGCTTTTCAAATAGTCAACGAGCTCGACGAGAGGGGGTTGAGCGTAAGAGTCAAAGCTGAACTTTTCGTCTCCGTCTTTGAACCAACACACCCAATGAAACCCATCTGTGCTAGAATCTCCCGTGTTGGTAATTCCACATTCTTTTTTTCTTATCTTTTTAGGTAATTCATCCCTCACAAAAACACCTCTAAAGTTTTTAATTTTGAGCATTTTCACAGCATCTATTAATTGAAAGTTGGTAAGAGGTTTATTCGGTAGTACAATTCCTTCAACGTTGATCATTTTTTTAAAATTCAGAAAAATTTTAAAAAATCGTAGATTTTTCATGGATTCGAAGATCTAAAAAGGGTTTTTACATTTCATCATCCTGCTCTATTTCATCTTCTTTCGCCTCTAAATTCATGTCTTCACACATCATGATGCTATGAGGTAAAGATGCATTTTTTACGATGACAGCTTCGACTAGTTTAACTTGAATAGACGCAATCGAAGGACCAATATACACCCCCTCAATTCTAAGTCCTCCAATAGCATAACATCGTTTGTTGATAAAATCATGTCCAGAAGATCTAACCAAATTTTTATTACCACGTTCCCCTTTGACTCCATTTTTTATATCAAGAGCTGTTTTCCTTCTATGAAATACAGAAGTAATGAATATTTCGTCTTGCACATTTTTAGATCTTTTAGTAAACGTCTTTGCATAAAAGACTGGTGCAGATTCAACATTATCATCTTTATATTTTAAAATACTCAATTCTTCTGAATTAATTTGCTTTTTTCTTCCTCCTTTTTTAAGTTTGGCTGACAATTTATCTACTTCACCTCTAATAAACAAAGTAATCTTTTCCATTGTACTAATAAAATTTGCTTCTTCTTCAGTTTTACCCTTTTTAGCATCAAAGCAAACAAAGGACATGGAATACCCAGTCAATTTTTGTGTTGTTGGATCTTTATTCTCACACACACCATACGAAAATAATATAGGTGTTCGTAATACAAGAGGACCATCTCCACTTGGATAAGAATATTTTACTGACACTTTTTGATAGACTACTGGTTTGGTTGCTGCGTAAATTTCTCCAACTGATAATTTACTCTCATCAAAACTTTCAATTGTAATAAAACTCATTTCTTTTCTATATACAAGATTTTTATTTAACTCAAAATAAAAATTTTTTTCATTGTATTATTTTTTGAGATTCTTTTTAACACCTAATCCGAATTTAGCTTTGGCTTTGATGATAGGAGTGATGAGTTTTCTTTCGTTTATCTCTTTTTGAGTAGGGTTTGGAATGGAGTTCATTTCTTCAATCATCATTTGATCTGCTACATTTCTGCTTTGAACATCGTTTAAATATTTATATGCTAAATCGTGATGGTATGCTGCATTGTCTACTCTATCCACCGGTTTGCTCCACTCTTGATACATGTCTGTGGATGTGAGTCTTTTGTCCAAGTTTGTGCCAGGTCCTGCAAAATTCATCCCTGGAATGTGCATTTCTCCTGGAAACTTTGCCCATGGAAGCTTTATTTTTTTCGAAAAATTGTTGATCGATTCCACCAAGTCTCCTCCATTGACTTCATTCACAGAAACAAACTTGCATTTGCCTCTTCCGCAGACAGCACAAGTTCCTTTAAGCATATTTCTATTGCTTTTACTTATAGAATGGTACAAGTTGTTCGTTTCTGTTATTTTTTTACATTTGACACAATACATTTTTTTTATATTCAACATAATAAAAAAAATGGAAGTGATTGATTTGTCATGGAATGCAAATAAAAGCAAAAGGAAAAACAACAAGCTTTTACCTAAAAGTATACGCGGAATCATTATTGGGAAATCAGGATGTGGAAAAACAACGTTGCTACTCAATTTACTTTTAAGACCTGGATGGTTAGATTACAACCATTTGCAAGTGTTTGGCAAATCTCTTTTTCAGCCAGAATACAAAATACTCAAAAGCTCGTTCGAGAAGAAATTGCCAAAGGAGGTTATTCTTGATTTGTTTAACATTCAAAGCAAAATTGAGGAATTAAACGTAAGCCCTGAATGCGTTATTAATGAAATTTCAAAAAAATGGGATAACACAGAGGATATGGAATGTCAATTTTTCGAAACAGCTGACGATGTGCCTGAACCTGAAGATCTTGATTCATCCAAAAACAATTTAATGATCTTTGACGATTTGCAATTGACTAAACAAAACAAATGTGAAAAATATTACATCCGAGGAAGACACTCTAACGTCGACTGCTTTTACCTCGCTCAAAACTATTTTATGCTACCTAGACAAACCATTCGAGAAAATGCTAATTTCTTTTGCTTGTTTCCTCAAGACTCGAAAAACATCAACCACATTTACCGAGATCATGTATCTATCGATATGAAGATAGAAGAATTTAAAAAGTTTTGTAAATATTGTTGGTCACAACCTCACGGATTCGCCGTCATTGATTTATCCTCTAAAAAGGATTGTGGGAAATATCGAAGCGGATTTGACAATTTTTATTTTCCCAACTCTATATAAAAAGATGAGCGGATTTTATCTCCTTGCAAAAGCAAAAAAAGAAACTCCAACCATAAGAAACAGCGTCATCCAAACCGAGTTTGACAACCCTATTGAATTTAATCCTAATAAAAAGTATGAAATGGCTCTTGTTGGCTTTGACACTATTCACAGCTACACCAACATCAATTCGACAAATAATGTTTTCAGATACAGTCCTAACGCTGGTTCAAACAGCTACACCATTTACATCGAAGAAGGAGCGTATGAAATTAGCGAGATTAATGATTATCTTCAGAGGGAAATGGAAAAACAAGTTGGAACCTTGTATAGAAAGGATGGTGTTGTTATCGGTGGAAACCTAATGACTTTAAGATCTACACTGACATTTGGAAAACCTGGAGCTACAACAAAATATTGGGTGGATTTCAACGTGAATAATAGTTTAGCTTCTGTTCTCGGATTTAATAAAGCAGAATATACCTATGTAGAGAAAAAAGAAGATCCAGCTAATCCAGATAAAGTCACAAGTTATATTAACTATTATGAGTCTGAATCACTTTCAAGAGTAGACGAAGTGAGCATCATCAGAATCACAAACGATACTATCGGAGCATCTTATGATGACGGAAAAAGATCATCTGACATTTACTCTTTTCATCCTGACTCTCCTCCAGGTTACAAAATTAGCGAAAAACCCTTCCACTTGATATACTTACCCATAGTAGTAGGTAGAATTTCAAGAATGGAAACAAGAATTGTAGATCAAAACAATAACTTGATCGACTTTAGAGGTGAAGACATTATCCTCAGATTTCACGTGAGAGAAAGAATATCCTCTGTGCTTCAAGATCTTTTTACGAGCAGCGCTGTTCAACGATAATTTTTTTTTCTTTTATTTTAAAAATGAGTTACCAAAAAGTAAAATTAAACATTTCACAAAGTCAATCTGATAAAATTAAAAAAGCGATTCAAGACAAGACTGATGTCATTATAAGACTATCTCATCAAGACTTGAACGGTGAACATATTCTCGCTATCACCCATGCGCAATTGAACAAAATTACAAAAGCGTATGAATCTGGTAAAGGAGTCACACTCAAACTGAGCAAAAGACAACTTGCATACAACTCAACCATTGAAGGTGGATTTATCGGAGCTCTTCTACCGTTACTAGGTATGTTAGGCAGCACTCTTGCAACAAGAGTAGTTCCTGCTCTCGCCACTGGATTGTTAGCAGGTGTAGGTTCTTCTGCAGGCTCCGCTATGGTTGATAAAATTGCAGGAAGAGGAATCGTTTATTTGAAAAAGAATGGAAGTGGAATGAAAATGACTGCTGCAGGATCAGGAATGTTTTTAAGACCTTGGGTAAAACCTACTATTGGTGAAGGACTCTTTGTTAAAAATGGAAAAGACTATCAATCTATTGGATCTGGATTATTGCTCGGACCTAACTCACCCTTTAATAGCATTCCCTTTTTAGGTGCTATTCTATGAAAAATGTAAATTTTATATATAAAGATATATAAAATTATTCTTTACTTGTATCTAAATTTGCTTTCGCATTACCAACAATTTCTCCATTATAATGCCGATAAATTCTTTTTACCGAGAAAGCATTCGATAACCCTTTAACCTTTGTTTTTCTCATTTCAATACGATTATGTGTATCAAAAGAATTTTTTAAGAGTATTAAAATTTCTTCTAATGGTATTGTTTTAATCATTTCTATAAACGATATTTTAACACACTTTGGAAGCTTTCGAACGTTTTTTTCGAATTTAATATATTGACTAGATTTATCAGTAGAACATTTCACCTCTTCACCACTAAGCATACTAATAAGATCATCTTTATTTATCGCATTCATTTCTTTTCTATATACAAGATTTTTATTTAACTCAAAATTAAAAATTTTTTTTCATCTGTATATCTTACAAGACGTTACATTTATGAGCTATGATAAACTCTTTCCTATAGAATAAATTATAAAAAAATGAGCATTGTCTTATTGAACACGAGAATTATGGAAAAGTTTGACAAGGATAACATTGACGATATAGCACACTTAAAATCCATATCTCTTCTTTTAGAAAACAAACGCGAACTGTCAGATGAAGCTCTTAAACATCTGTTAGAGACTAAAGAAGAATTGGATAAACGCAAGACTGAAAAAATAACGTTTATCACCAAGACAAACCATCTCATCCAGCGATATCAAGACATTTTACAAACACAGCTTTCGTTTGAAGATCGCGCTAAATTCGACGATGAAAAAAACCAACTTCAAAGTCATTATTTTACCATCGCAGAAGAAACGCTTTCTCAACGACAGTGGACCGATATTAAAATTGCTCAAAAACTAGTCTTGCATACCAAATGTAAATTTTGCATCAACGACGATCCGAGTCAGTTTGAAATGGACGACAGCAATAAAAAATACTGTCTCTTGTGTTCTGGTCAGCAAGAAATGTTAGAAACGGGTATACCGTATAAAGATTACGACCGATCCAATTCAGTAAACAAATATACCTATTCTCGCATCATGCATTTTCAAGAATGCATAAAACAATATCAAGGCAAACAAAACTGCAAGATTCCTGAAGAAGTCTTTGAAAAATTAGAGAAAAAATTCAAGGCGTTAAACTTATTAGTTCATTCTGAAAATACGCATGTGAAATATTCTCGCATTACCAAAGAACACATTTTAATCTTTTTAAAACAACTCAATTATACAAACCATTATGAAAATGCCAACTATATCTATTACGTGCTTGTCGGTAAGCGAGACGATATAGAATACCTCGAAGAACAGCTCATCAAAGATTTCAAGGATTTGTCTTTCTTATACGATCTGGTGTACGGAAAAGACAAACCGAAAGAATTAAAAAGAAAAAGTTTTATGAATGTCCAGTACATTTTGTTTCAACTGCTCCAAAATAGAGGTCATCCTTGTCGTGCAGAAGATTTTTCAGTTTTAAAAACCATTGACAAGAAAAGATTTTACGACGACATTTGCTCCCATCTGTTTGCAAAACTCGGATGGAATTTTACCCCGACCTTTTAATTATAAAACCGTGCTTTACATTTATGGACTATGATCAACTCTTCAGGCATGATGATTAAATATAAACTCAAAACATGATGTCATACTAAAAACATTAACTATAGCAAATCACAATGAGCCAGAATGCACAATTCATGATTGCAGAAAATTAAAAACACGACGCCATCTTGAGTTCCTTAACTATAGAAAAGTATCAATGGCTCAGAATCGGCAAGTCATAGTAGTATGGTTACCAACTTTTTTTATTTTACATCTCAGTTTTTCATATTGAAGCAACGTTGATGGTTTTTATAGTTACATTGAAATATTCATTACCTTTACAATGACTTTAAAACTATATAGTTTACAAACAATATATTGTTTTACAACATTTCAACGACTTTGAAATGCAAAGAGTGTTTGTACAGAATATTTACACCAAAGTAAGGTTTTGAAAAAATTTGATAAATATAAGGAAATACGAATTCATTAAAACAGGTTCACCGCTTTTACATATATTTCATATACTTGTTCATTTATTTTGCATATATTGCAGGTTAGAACATATAATAATAGATAAGTAGGAAAGGGTAAAATGCATGACGTGACAATATGCGTGTATCTTCTTATATCTTTTATGTTAATTTTTTTTTAATGATACTACAATTAAAATAGAAATATGTAGCTGAGCTGAAAATATGCAACCGAAGATTAAGCAAAACTATATTTTCTTATGTTAGCATGTGCATTCTGAAAAACTCCCACCAAGGTGAGCACCGATGTAAGTCTTGATTTTATTTAGTCCTGCTATTAGTAACACTAACATAGAACTCAAATAAGCAATTATTAGGTTTGGAAATCTAAAATGGTAGAAAACATTTTATGAAAAAAAATATCCCTTATTTGACTTTTACCCTGATATAAACAATCTTGTTTCTCAGGCTAAAATTCTTATTGATAAATTGTGCTACAAAAAAACTAAAAAATGATTTTTATTATCATACTATTACTTAAGCAGGATAGAAATTATAAAAATAGTCAGATATATTTAGCATAACATACTTAGCATGATAATGCTAAGTATGTAAGTATGGCAACAACCTTAACACTTCTACACAACTGAATTTCTACACCAGCCCTATTTAGACTGACTAAGCTGTTTGAAAACTTATTCACCAGTTGACCAATAAAATTTAATAAAATGCAATGAAGCATTAACACGTTGAGCCTTTGAGAAAGTGCGTCGATGTCCTTTTCTTAATCCGTATGCGAACAACTTTTTACCCATGCTGGATTGTTCAAGAGAATCTATAAAGCTTATATGCAAAACTAAATGTTAAAAAAAACTAAGTGTCTCAATTGTTACAACATTACCAATTAGAAGATAAAAAATAGAGCGAAAAAAATTTAGAATAGTTTATGCGCCACCAGTTTTTCATCGTCAGAGGATGTTTTAAACAGAATTATGATCCAACCAACCTTGCTATAAAACTAAATCAATTGTCATTCGCAAATAAAATACACTAATGTTGAGCTGAGTTGCATAAAATGTAGAAGAAAAAGACGTCTTATTTTTCTCCGAGGTCAAAGCATGCCACTAGCAAAAGAGTCGGGAAAGATACCATAGTTGAGGCTACTTTGTCATTTTTCCTGAACGTTTGAGTAACACGCCTATCCCAGACAAGATATAACCCTAATTGAATGAACAGAAGAAACACTCTTGGATGGTGATTTTACACTCTAAACTTATAATCTAGGTGCAAAAACTGAAATTTTGGTGTCCGAGAGCGAAAATTTCATTCAAAAGTTTTCTTATAATATAGGAGAAACTGCCGCATAAAAATGCCAGAATAAATAGAATGAGATATAAAGATGACACTTTCTGATTTTGCTAAAGAGAATGTCTTTGGCATGTATAAATAATTTTAAATTCAATAACACATTCTTTAAATAATGTTTTCTAGAAAACAAAATTCCTTTAAAGAACGTAAACTCTTTTGTTGTTGTAATCAACAATGCAGGTTTTCAAAAATTGTCCATATAGTACATTATGCTTGGAATGTCTGTAACGTTTCTAATGCTCATAAAAAGTGTGGTGAATGGCCTTAGTTGCCTGTTCACTATAAATGCCAAGAGAGCACATCTTCCGATTGATGAAGTGTTCAATATGATAAGATTCTGTGTGAAATTTTGGCGTTAATGCTGCAATAAGACGGAGGTAGCTGTCCTTAAATTGTCGAAAGAGAGTCTTAAAACTCTTTCCTAGACTATTACCGAAGCAACATTCAACTCATTGAACTTCTTCGATATCAACCATTAAAATAGTCTGGAAGGCATACTGGTTTTCTGCTTGCTGTTGAATAAGGTCCAGACTTATCAAAATCTTTCTAAACACTGGGCCAGCATAATATATTCATCAAGATAGGATCACGTGCTCTTGATAATCTTCAAAAGGTGAAATCCAAACAAAAGATGATGCTTTAAGAGTGGAATGAGATGAAGCACTAGAGATTCATCTGAATGAAAGAGAAATATCTCATGAACCACATTTCCAAATTCCTTTGTCTGTTTCATATCCCCACCAGATGCAACAAACTCTTTCTGTTCAGCTTTCAAAGAGCCAAAGGTACGAGTTGAACAGTGATGAAGTTTTTGAGCGCCAATATTGCACAATGTGCATGAATGTGTGCTCAAATGTGAAGCTTCAAGATAATGTTTGCAACATTCATGTCACAGAAGACAACTAAAGAGACATGAATCAGCCTCAGCAGTGTCTTAATTTTGTGATAGGTCTTAGATCCTTACAAATGGAAACAATCAGTTGTGTCTGAGATCCAGAATTGTTTGAGAACCGATGTATGAAAAGTATTTTCGATTGTGGCGAGGCCTCGCGGGTTGAAACTTCAGTGGCCATAACTCAAATGCACGCCTTGAGAAAACCTCCACCCCCATTGATGCCATGGTTGATGGTGTAGTCATTGATGTGTAGACTTTGTTAAATGATTGTTGCAATCATGTCTTACAAATCAGTATAATGAACAATATATCTTCTCATAACTGTTTTTCCAATAAATGGAAAGTCTTACTGTAAAGCTGCCAGAGTGGCTTTGGCCTAGGTGATTAACAGTTCTTTTAATCAATTTTCTAAGAGGCAATAGAATTGAGTTGATGTCAGATTTTTCATTCCAGCATTTGACAGCCCAGTATTTAACTGTACCGTGATCAGGTCTTGGGTACATAGACTGGTTGCTTGAAATCCAGATTCTTTAGAACTTGAAGCATCCACAAAATTAAAAAAGTTAACGTAGTAGACAATATCATTTTAATCCCTTGGTTTTTTTCAGTAAATTTATCACCCCTGTGTTTCATATAATACACAAGAACAACTTACAAATGAAGAAATACATACCTTTTGTATTTGGAAGCCTTCTGCAACCATTGGCTTGCTGAAGCCTAATTGTCCCTTTAGGAGAGGCTGGTGAGCTTGCAATGACTGCAGATCCAATATCTTAGATGCTGTTTCGTCCTTTTTTGCCACTTCAAGCAGATTTTATAAAAAGCACTCTTTGCGCATTTCTACGGAATTCATTCCCAAGGGAGAATTTGTCAAAGTGATATTGAACTTTTTAAATTAGATAACAAAGTATATGCAATTCTCTCTTTCCTTTTTTCTTTTTTTTTTTTTTTGAGAGATTTTTTTTATATAAAATATATGTAGGTGAATCTTCTTTGGAGGAACCATTTTAAGGATAAGTTTGGACTAGTCCTCATCCATATGACCACTTTTAGTATTCTAGAAATAATATTTAAATGACTAAATTTTAAAACAACTTTGGTTTGTTGCTTGTGTTAGGATTTTTTAATGTTTTAATTAGGTTATTGACAATATTTGGCATTGAATATAACGGTAGGAATGAAGTTTAATGTAAACAAAAATGGAGTTATTTTAAAAGTCATGCTATTTTCTGACCAAATATAGTTTATGCTTTGTACAACAATCGACTAAAACAGACCTAAAAAAATTAATCTGATATTTGTTTTGCTTTGCTACGAAAATCTGTGAATCATAATTGGTCTACGTGCCCTTACAGTAACAAGGTACTTTTTTTACAATAAATCTGAAAACTAGCGAAAAATACGATAAAAAATAGGGTATTGCTGAAAATTTGAGAAACGATTAAACCCTAAGTGAAAATAAAAAATATTTAAAGAATATAAATATTAATAAATAATAATATTAACTAACTAAAAATTTTGCTTACAAAAAAATAAAATAAAATAAAAAAAAAAAAGTTTTAAAAAATTAAGAATTTAATAAAAAAAGATATAAAAGTAGAAATGTATTCCTAAATGTATTAATATAAACAAAGCAACAAAATATCCACCAAGTTGTTTATTAATTAACGTGAAAATGGCATCAGTAAAAGAATTTTTTAGCTAAACGTACTAACGCAGTTACAAAGTAATACGAAGTTTCAAACTGTATCCAGGTGCCCATGATTAAGCAATTAAAAACAATTCTTTAAAGATGGCTGTTGAACAAGAAGCAACATGGCACTAAAGTTTTTTTTGAACTGCAGGTTTTTTAGGTAAACAATATGGACAGTTAAAAAATATCAAACAAAGTAATTTTTTCTATTATTATTAAAAATGTTCTATAAAAAATTGATAACTGATATTTCTTTTATTAAACTGTTTTTGAAAATTGCCAATCATTCGTCGCATGATTCATTTTATAAAAAAGATTTTAATTGAAATTTAGCTAAGCTTTCCGTATTGGACGGTGCCTTTTTTCAAACTGACGTCACGCACAGACACTCACCTCATGAGACTTATCATCAAAAAGAACCATAGTGTTAACATTTTGTGCTTTTTGACAAAAACGTTCTCTTTCGCTCCTCGCAATGAAATGAGAGAACAAATGAGTTCGCACTTCCAAAGTACTATTTTCTCACATAAAAAATAAATGACGTCTTCAGTTAAATTTTTAGTTTTGAGAAATACGTTGTGATTTAAACAAATAATGATCTCCCTCTGTTTTTTTGTTATTTTTTTTAACTTCTTGCATCACTTTGTTCCTAGGTGTTAATTTAATAACTTACAATACTTCTCGTTTTCTGTTAATTGTGTTATTAAACTCATGTTTATTTTCAAAAATTTTCAGCTGATACATTTTTATAATCTCACTGTCATAAAAGAAGTTGAGAATTTCAAGACGTAGTTATTCTTACTGCTACTAAAGTAACGCTCTTTGGCGCATAGTTCACGAAAATATATTACTGTGGGCAGAAAATATCGGGAAAACTGTATTTTTTTTTTTTTTTTGTAATTTCGATAGGGACAAATGTTTTTATTTTTACGCTGGGACTACTGTCACCAACACTTGTTCAAAATTACTCGTCAAAATACTCTTTAGTGTTTGAGATACGTGTCCTTTTGTAATCAGCTAAAAGAGAATTTGTCTTTTTTATGTCTGACACTATTCAACAACGCAGTTCCATTAACTATTTTTCTGCTGCCAAAACGTTATTGCAGGAGGCCTTCGGTGAGCAAGCTATCGAAGACAAGAGTTTATGAGCGGTACAAAATTTTCAAAGAGATTCGGGAAAAGCGTTGAAAAAGAGACACGGCAAGGGTGAACATCAACATTACCTGAAGAGCTACACGTCAACAAAATCAAAAAATTAGTTCTCCAAATTTGTCAATTGACAGTCCGATACCTTAATGACCTTGTTGGAATGTTGGAAGGATCAGTGAAACCTCTTTGTCACCATGTGACTTCTAGCTATTCGCTAAACTCAAAAGACCGCTCCGTGGACACCGTTTTGTGCTGTTGTGACCAAAACTAAAAATAGTAACTAACTTAACTAAAAAAAGCGTAACTAAAATTAGCCGACTAACTTTTTAGTCTAACTAAATTTAGTCCACTAACTTTTTAGTCTAACTAAAACTAGTCTAATAACTTTTTAGTCTAAATTTAGTCGACTTAATTTTTAAGTCTAACTAAAATTAGTTGACTAACTTTTTAGTCTAACTAAATTTAGTCGGCGAAAAATATATTGTTACTTTTACCCAAAAAATATTTTTTTAAAATCTTGTTATGTGTAAGTTGTGAAGTGGTTTAAGCGCCATTTTTTTAATAACAAATTGCTGTAAGTTACAATTTACATCTCCAGGGTATCTTTTTCAAGGTCGGTTTTCAGAGTTTTTCAAGTTTTTGGAAAAAGGTTTGCGACATATACACCTGGAACTTTGTAATAATACTTGTGTTAAATTTCAATAAAAATCTGGATTTTTCAATTTCTAATTAAAGTGAATTATAAATTTTAAAACATGTAAAATCATTTAATAAAAAAAAAAATGGTGCCATGTTTTTGAAAGGTGTGTTATGTGCAGAAGCATTTTCGGATTTACTTTATATAATACCTGCAATGATTTTTTAAAGTAATAATACCTAATTTATTTCGTTCTACACTCATAAAAACGCAGATATTTACAATGACAACAATGAGATTGAAACAGTTAGACAATTAATGGTTTTTATTATTTCTATATTGTGTAATTGAACATAGTTATTTTGTTCAACTCTCAATTTTATTTTTCTTTAAAAATCATTATTAAAATGCTAATAACTAATTATATTATCGGTATAAAATATCATCTGTTTATGACGGAGTTGTTTTGCTAACAAACCAATTTTTATTTGATTCAATAAAAGAAAATTTGGGGCAACACTAGGTACAAACAAAACATTTTTATTACCTAATTGTCACAAATTATATTACATACAAAACAATAAATTTTGATGAATATCTTTAAATTGATTTATTTTTCATAATTCATATTAAGTTCATATAATGTCATGGTATTGGTTATTCAGTTTCTTTTTTGGAACTACATCCTGTTTTAGTCAACTAATTTTAGTTAGACTAAAAAGTTAGTCGACTAATTTTAGTTAGACTAAAGTTAACCTTAACTCCCACCCCTACCGTTTTGAAGCGATATAAACGGAAACGAAGAAGGAATTTAAGGCTATACCGGAAAAAACTTTGCAGCATGTTAAGAAAATTGGAAAGACGTCGGCACAAGTCTTTTGCCTCCGGGGTGGAACAAATTTGATGGAGATGAAATGCATTTAAAATAACGATTTTTTGAATTATAAACAAATTCCAAGCATTTTTTGCCCACAAACTCCCGTTATTTTTTGCCTACATTCATGAGAAAATAAAACTTTCACATCAAATCTGAAATAATCTATTACTCCAAAACATTTATTCAAAAGCAAATAATTGATATCAATAATTTATTAAAAAGTGGTCACGAAATAAAGTGGCCTTAAAAAAGCCGTTGGCGACTTGATTTCATATTTAATTTCTTTACTCTTTTTTTACTCTCTTGAGAAAAAAAAAAAAAGTTTGTATGGAGTATATGGTCATGGTTTTAATATAAAAAAATAGAAAACTCGACTGAAAACTCGACTTATGTGAAAAAATTTTGTTTAAAGAAGGTATTTTTTGGTATCAAGTTTTTAGATGAAAGTTGAACTTTCCTAACTAGAATGTTTTAGAACAATTTGGACATAAGTTAGCCAGTAAAAGAACCATAGATAAGGGATTGATATTGCAAAAGCTAAGCAGGATAAATCCCCTGGATTACTCAAGATGCCAGTACTCCATTTGTAAACTTAGTCAAGAAACAAGAAGCCATAAGAAACTAAACTTACCAGAAATCATGGAAAAAAATATTGAGTCTGCAGACCTTGATGAATCACATACCATGGAAACTTAAAAAAGGAAAGACCATCGAAACAAAACATTAATCGAAACCTTCACCACTCTCTCAAAGGCTCCAAAGGTTTCACAGAGAACAGGATTTTCTGTATTGAAGTGTATGGATTTATTTAAGAAAGAAGAAAGTAAAATGTTAAATCTTTAATGTAATAATTTTGTTTGTTCTGCATTTTTTGCATTACATTAATTTTAGGGTAAGAGGATAGTGTGTTCCTAGGACAAAATTTGTAGAGAATTTCTATAAAAAAAATCAATCCTTTTTTTTATAGACTATAAGAACATATTGCCTATAGAAATTCAGCTACTAAAAGTCTGTAGAATATGCAATTGAAAGTCTGTAGAAGTTTCTATAAAAAAGATCAATACTATTTTCTATAGGCTTTTAAAACATGGCCTATAGAAATTTAATTACAGAAAGTCTATGGAATTTTCTGTAGATCATATTTTTCGAGAGTGTATAGAAAATATTTTCTAAGGAAAATAAGAAAAAGTGCATTTATAAACTTTTTAAAACAAATGACTATATATTAAATCAAAAAAGACAGAAATACACTATGTACATTCTTATAACATCTTTCATAATTTAACTCTTCTTAACTTTCAATGCAATATTTAATTTCCTTTTGATTGCTGTTCGCACATCCTTTGACAACAGACCCAGTATCTGACAGGCAAAGGCTAAAATACAAAAGAGCTCTATTATTTATTGATTTCTTTTGTTTAATAAAGGAATTTAAATTGCTATAACTATTTACCAACAACACCATCAACAAGGTCTTGACAAATTTTGGGTTTTGCTTCTAAGTCAGAGTGAGCATTACTTTGCTTGCTAGAAAAACTGACACTTCTTAGATAGTTTGTGTTTCCCACCAATGACACCAAAAGATCATTTACAAATCTATTTGTACCATGCGATTTGTTAAATTTGCTAAATTTTACATGGTCAATGTATATTTTATGACCTGGCACTAATTGTTTCTAAATTACAAAGTAAAAAGTACTAAGAATATAATTCATAAATTAAGTATATAAATAAAAATAGATAAATTTTGCAACATGAAAATTCTTACCCTACTAAATCTGTCTGGGTAGTTAGGTTGTTTCCAGATTGGAATGCGTTTCAGTAAGATTATATTTAGAAACAAGACTGTCATTTAGGGCATTACTATTTTTTATGCTAAATGAATGATTAAATTGATCAGACATATCAGAAGAGTTGAGAGTGTGAGAGGTTGCTCTACTAGTCCCATGTAAATTGCTGGGTGCCTTCCACTTCTGAAAAGATGAATGAAAACTTTGAGTTACATTGAAGTCATGGCGCTACTCGACTTTCTCCCCCCCCCCCCCCCCCAATTTGATGATTGATTCTGATAGAGAATTTTATGCTGATTAAGAATCGTATAAAAACATGGGTCTCAAAATTAATGGAAAGTGCTCTAATTCGAAGTTAAAGTTGTAAAAAATCCCACTAAAAACCCTAATATTCGCCATTTTGAAAATACTAAGTTAATGATCTTTTAGCTGACAAAAGCAAAACATAAATAGCATGGTTTTTACGTTAAAAAATTCGTTAAAGTATGTTTATCTTGCGCAATTTTTTATGCAATGAAAATAGCCGTTTTTTGATTTATTAGAGAATAAACTATATTGGAAGTAATGTACTTTTGTAATAAATTTTAAAAAAGAATTCAAAAGTTTTTTTTCCTAAAAGAAGAACTTTTGAAACTTAGTTCATAGTTGTTCTATCACATGTAAAATTTAGAAAATGTAACCATCAAACCGTTTTTTTTTTAATAAAAAAAAACCAGCGTACGATACAATAATAATTATTCATCAATTTTTCTACATTCTCATATTCTACGTTCAACCTTTATTTGAAATCTTCTATTAATTTCATTTCGTTATAACACTTTCGTTACAATACTTTAAAATAATAATGCTAAGGCTTATGGAAACCAGATCTGTTAATTGCGCAATGTAACGGTAATTAAATTTCGTTAAAAATGAAAGCGTTTTGAAAAAAAATGGCAAATATTAGGGTTTTTAGTGGGATTTTTTACAACTTTGACTTCGAATTAGAGCACTTTCCATTGATTTTGAGACCCATGTTTTTATACGATTCTTAATCAGCATAAAATTCTCTATCAGAATCAATCATAAAATTAGGGGAGGGAGAAAGTCGATTAGCCCCGAAGTCATTTGCATTTTCTAATTCAACAAAGTCATTTAATAAATCTGAATATTTATTGAATTAAAGGAAAGACTTTTTGTCAATTTTGGTATATGATGTGTAAAGGAAGATAAATCATGGGGCTTGTTTAACTGCAAAAACTCTATTGGATAAGTCCTGGGTTGATGTTCCTAGTGAACTTAACACACAAATAACTCCTACAAAAGTCATTAAAAGAAAAAGATTAAAACAACTAAAATTAATACTATTAAATCCAATAAATTTAAGAAATATATAGGCAAATATAAAACAAAACATTCACTTTTTCATAGTGCTCTTTCATGGATGTCTCCATTGTAGTGAGAAGTTGAGCAGTTCCTAATTAATTAATCATTTAAAATTTTTCAACGATGCATAAATTATTTTTAAATGCATTTCAAAGATTTACTAACTATTTTAAAAATCTCCTTAAATACAATACAGCTATATTATTTTTATATACACCCACCTATTTTTATTACAGATTATAAAAGATCGTCGTCTAAAAGTAATAAAACGTATAGGAAACAATACTTTTAGACCAATTTAACGTTCTCTAAACTCAATCTGAAGAAGTTAAAAACTTTTACGAAAACGTTAAAATTCGCCATTTTTTGATGAAGAATTTTAAAAAATTGTTAGTTATAAACCTGGTTTTTATTGCTTGGTAGTTGTATCATAATTTCCGCAATGATTAGCATTCGGATGAACCATTTTAATTTTAAAAATTTAAAAAGCGGTGAAAACCATGTTTAATTTCCAAATAGTTACTTTCACTTTTTAAACTCGTCATTGTGTTGAAAAAATGGCGAATACTCACGTTTTTGTATGAGTTTTTAACTTTTTCAGATTGAGTTTAGAGAATATAAAGTTGGTCTAAAAGTATTGTTTTCTATACGTTTTCTTACTTTTGTAAAGAAATAAGCTACTAAAATTGAAAAGGAAAATTTCCTAGATATTGGGATGCTTCAGCTATACTATTATTTATTTAAAAAGATAAAATTAGCCTTTTTTTACCTATATATATATATATATATATATATATATATATATATATATATATATATATATATATATATATATATATATATATATATATATATATATATATATATATATATATATATATATATATATATATATATATATATATATATATATATATATATATATTAGGGTGGGTCGAATTTTTTTATCTTTCCTGTACATGAATAAAAAGTTGTCTTGGCATCAGTACAGTATGAAAATAATATTTAAAGATTTTTTATGAAACGTTTAGGGGTCCCAACTTTTGATTAAAGCCTTACCTTATTTGATGTATTTTAACCATTTCCTTGGTACAGTCTAAATACGAACCAACTATAAATCATGGACTAAAATGCGTTGGCAAATGGTTTAGCACCTAACTACAAGTGCTAAAAAAGAAATGGAATAAATTTTATAACGTTATTTACATGTGACGTCACCAACATTAGCAACAAACCATTTGCTGGATTTTTTAGAAACAAGCAAAATATCTAATATATTATTTTGTAATTTTATTTTCTTCTTTGCAATAATAGATCTATAGTAAAATTCAAGTAGGCTAATATAGATGTATACTACAGTAGGCTATAGTTTAGACTGTAGAAATATCACTTCGTTTAACATGTAGGCCTATTTATGAGAGGGCTAAACATATTATAGCCTGTATAAATATTGGAATATTTATTGACTAAATTCTTATGAAAAATTGTTTTAACAGCTTTTATTTATTGTAACCATAACTTGTTGTAGTTTTTTTTATTATTTTAGACAAATATGTTAAATATCTATATTTATGTGTACACGAAGTGCAACTAAGCATCCATTGTTTGGACAGTTAGTTGATCTTCCTGAAAATCAAATCCCATCATATGAAGACGTTATTAAGGCGTTCTATTATAATCAGAAAACAGTATTAGAAATTAGCTTGCAAGAAAGATATTCAATTTTAGCAGACAGAGTGAAATGTATTTATTCAAAAGCAAGTATTCCCACAATAGAAGTGAATAGCACAATCATTAGGATTATAAGACTTATGGATAAAGTACATACACTTGAAAAGTATTCAGATGCAAAAAGAAAATCAGACACGTTCACTGAGAAGTTGAATTCTTTTAAGCAGTTATTTGACATTTGTACCTGCAAATGCTTTGATTCGGGCATTAGAGATAGGAACTTATGCACGTGCCCACTGCCAAATAAAATTCCATTGATAGAGTGGGATTTCTGGGTTGACCAGAAAACTGTTAGAAATATGATAGTTGGTGGAGTAGACAAAGAAACGACAGCAACACTGGAAAAGAGACAAAAATGCAAGTTTATGAAATTAGTGTGTGATGAAGCACAGTCAAAAGAGGTTGAATATGAAACTGAGGAAGATATTGATGAGGATGAGCGTAACACATCTGAAAGTAATTATACATCAGAGGAAGAGACAGTATCAGTGCAGAACAGAAACAAGTACAAGGAATTATGTAAAGCAGTTGATCGATGCAAAATTAGCAACAGAGATACATGTCTTATTGTTAATGTTGTTTTAAAAGACCTCAGTATGTTGTCTTCAGCAACAATTCTTGATCCTTCAAAGCTACGTTGACAAAGGAATTTCTGGAGAGATACTCTGGTTGAAGAACATATGCAGAGCAATAAGGAATTGTGCTGTGTAGGCTTTGATGGAAAACAAGACGTTACTTTAATTGAGAGTTTTGGTTGTAGAAGAAGTAAAAAAGAAGAACACTATAGTATTGTCTTGTATCCAGGAAACATATACATCGACCATGTAGTTCCTGAAAGTAGTAAAGCTGCTGATATAACAAAGGAGTTAATGTCAGTTATTATAGAGACAAACTCCGTAGAAAGCATTCAAGGTGTTGTGTGTGATGGCACCAATAATAATACAGGTAAAAGCAACGGAATCATAAGAAAATTGGAGGAGAACTTAGGTAGACCATTACAGTGGTTGGTATGCCTTCTACACTGTAACGAGCTGCCATTTAGAAGGTTTTTGGCAGGCGTGGATTTTGCTCGAACTACAGGACCTTCCACATCGACAGGTACAATTAGCTCAGCTCTAGAATATGATCCGAATGAATTGCCTGTCATTAATTATTTGCCCATTACTGGTAAGGTGACTGATTGTGATGAAGCTGTCAAGAAGGATCTTAGCACAGACCAACTGTACTTTTTGAAAGCATGTCTAGCAGTACAGCGTGGACGTCAGGCTTCTACAGATATTGATTTCCTCGAGAAAAGTTTACCTGGAAATATAAGTCATGCTCGGTGGTTGACGAAAGCCAACAGGATTTTGCGTCTCTACATGTCTAGAGAGGTGGCATCTGAACCTCTCAGAAGAGTAACGCATTTCATTTTGAAATTTTACGGACCCTCTTGGTTCAAAATCAAATCAAATTCTTCTTGCCAAAATGGTGCTAACAACTTCTTTTACTTAGTTCAGTTGTTTCAGGAGCTTGATGCATTTGATCAGGCTGTGGTTCGTCCTGTTCTCGAAAATAACTGCTACTTTGCAAATGCTGAAAACATTCTGTTAGCTGCAGTTAGTGATAGTGATATGGAAGTCCGTCATTTTTCAGTCGAACAAATAATAAGAGCAAGAGAGAAGCAGACTAATAGTAACATACCGGTTCGCGTCTTTGATAAGAAGGATATAACATTAAATTTGGCTGCGACATCGTTCATTAACATGATTGACTGGGACCAGAGTAATGTTACATCTCCTCCGATGCTATCACATCTTTCAAATGATCAACTTACTTACACACATCCAATACTACTGCCCGATGTTCCATGTCATTCACAGACAGTAGAGAGAACAATTAAAGACGTTAGCGCTGCGAGCTGTAAAGTTTATGGGAGAAAGTCCCGTCATGGCATGATGTTACAGAGTAAGAAATCCAGATTAGAGATACCAAAAATAGACAGCAAGAAAGATTTTATTAACAGTTAGGTTAAACAACTTTGTATTGTTGCTGTTTTACATTGATTCGTTACAGTTTACATTATTTTTAATTTGTAATACATTACAATACATTACACTTACATTGGGTATTTATGTAGTCTTTCTAGTCAGAGTTGGGACCTGTAGACACTGTCCATAAAATAAAAAGTGAGGTTTTTTCAAACGAGTACATCAAAAAGCAACTTTTTAGACATGTACAGGATCTCCAACTTAATATTTTTTACATTTCGACCCACCTTAATATATATATATATATATATATATATATATATATATATATATATATATATATATATATATATATATATATATATATATATATAGATAGATAGATAGATAGATAGATAGATAGATAGATAGATAGATAGATAGATAGATAGATAGATAGATAGATAGATAGATAGATAGATAGATAGATATATGATTTATAAAAAAGTTTATTGTAACATTATATGTTACAACAATTTTTTATGTATAAATCCACAATGTAAAGTTCAATAGACGTTATTTTCTCAAGACGCATGTTCTTTTGTAGAATATTTCTATGATCTAATATTAGATCAATTTTACAGACAATATACTATAAGCCCACGACAAAAAAGCTCTATATATTTTCTATAAAACCATTTCATTTCTATAGGAGTTCTATAAAAATAATTGAGCTCTATAAAATTTCTATAGACAATTTCTTGAAGTCTATAGAAATTCAAAATATATTTTGAAGTCTATTGAAATTTCTATAGACTTTAAGAAATTGTCAATAGAAATTTTATAGAACTCAATTATTTTTATAGAACTCCAATAGAGTTAAAATAGTTTTATAGAAAATCTATAGAACTTTTTTGTTCTGGGTTAGTGGTTTTTATGATTGAATTTGTAAAGGTGTGGGGATGCCCCCTGGTTCTGTATAATGGTAGAACTCTAACTTAATTATACAACGTGCGTGCTTTTTTTTTTCGTGCAATATTCTTTAAAATCCAATAATAACAATCCTTTTTTTAGTTCTTTCCAGACTAACAATCAATAATAACAATCCCACATTTTTAGTTCTTTCCAGACCTTCTCCTACTCTAACTCTTAACTTCTCTCCTTTTCCGCAAAACCCTTCCTTTTCTGATTGAAATCAATATTGTTCAGATTAGGTTTCAGATTACAATTTTGAGTTGGGGGGAAGTTTGAAGCACTCAAAAAAAAAAATTTGAAGACGTCATTTTCTGGACTCAACTATGGAACCTAAAAAAGCTCAAAAAAACACAATAAAGCCATAAAAATAAAAATCTGCCTTTGATTATTTAAAAACTACGTTTAACATCAAAAAGAAAACAGACCTTCAAACGACCAAGTACCACGACCATGTTTTCATGGTTCTAACGACCAACACTTTGAACAATAGATGTAGAGAAGCAGAAAAAAGATGAACTAATTTCTAAATTTTCAACATTGAAAAAAATTTCTGCTCTTAAAAGTAGTACTGTTATCGACTTTGACTAAACTGACTAAAAGTCGACAAGTAGAAAGTTGAAATTAGTCGACTTTGAAAATTCGAATAGTCGATTTAATCGACTGAGTCTCTTACTAATCGACTAAAAGTCGATTTAGTCGGGTAATTATCCTAAAATCCTTATTTCTATTTTTTCACTTGATTTAATTTTATCAATCTCTAATATTGTTATGATGCTGATCAATTAGTAAAGAGATATCTTAATAAGTAGATTATCTTGTAAATATAAATTATTTATAAAGATTGAGTCATGCGTAAGAATATCATTCATAGCAGTTTTTTTAATTCAAACAAAAAATCTGAACATTGAACCTAATTTGTTGTATTACATAAACATAACTCTTAGTTTACTGTATGTACCAGGACTTCATTGATGTTTCCTTTTTTTCTTATTATAGTAACCAGTTGATGCTTTTTAAAACAAAATGTTAAGTAACGTGTTATTTTACTCAGTTAAAAAACGCGAAAAAGTTTTATAAATCAGCCACCCCAAAAGATGTTTAGCCACCCCTATCTGCCCCCACCTATCTAGGCGACCGTTTTTTTGTTTTAATTGTTGTAAAAAAAAAGTTATAAACTCGTGTTTTTTTTCTTTACTTTTTGATAGTAATTTCCGTTTTATTTCTTTTGTTTATTCAATTTTAATTCATCTAATAAATTTGATGAATTAAAATTGAACAAAGAAAATTCTCTTGATAAAACAACAGCATACGTTATTATAATAGTAATGTATACCACCTAGTTTTTTTTGTTTACTCTCTTAATGTTCTATTTGTTTAATAGCATCTAAAAGATAAATTGTCAAGCAACATTAAAGTATATGGCTATAATAAAAATTTTTATTCAAATATTTTGACTAAATTGACTTTTAGTCGACTTTGGAAAACACATTAATCGATTTAGTCGACAGTCGAACAATTTCAAAGTCGTAACAACACTACTTAAAAGTGATGAAGTTTTAATGTTTATATATCGCTTTTATTTATTTATCACTTTTATTTATTTATCACTTATTATTTATCTCTCGTTATTGGCTCTTACAAAGTTTTGTCACACCTTTTTAAATATCGTTAAAAATTAAGTTTTTAATAATTCAATACTTTGAGATCGGTACCACCGGAATTGTGCCAGAAATTAGGAATGATGTGGATCATATAGGCATGATAATTTTCTTTCTTATTGACATTTTTTTCTTGTGTTAAATTACAATAACTTCATTCAGTTTGGTGTTGATTGAAAATGAACTTAATCTATTTAAAACTATTAGGAACCAGCCATTTGCTTTGACAAGTTATATCAAAGAGCAAGCTTCAACACAAAAGTTAGTCATATGATCTTAAAAAATGCAATTCATTAAAACAAGAACGAACTGAAGCATGTAAATTTTTAATGCTGTATGATTTAAGTTGGAAACAGCAAATTTGTAAAGATTTCAAAGAACAGTTTTATTTTGTTCAATTGAATCATCAGGCTGATTATAGATTGTGGCTAAGGTTTTCTGAAAACTGTATTTGATTCAAAGATTTGTTGAAATGAAAAACAAAGTTACACTATCAGCGATTGAATGCGAAGTACAAGGGAGTAACCGTTAGTTGATATTTTAACGCCTCCTAATCTGTATTTGTTTGAGTATAAAGGTTCTCAGGTAAAATTAACTTTGATGTGGTAAAGTAACTCAGGTAAGAACAAATTTTTAAGACAAAGATGTTTACTTAAATTTACTCACTAGTAAAAGAAAAAAACTAGGGTAAAACAGTAGCCAGAGAGTAAAGGAGATGGCTATGATGGACCAAACTATTGAAAGATTCTCTTGTGCTTAGGTGAGCTCAGCGAATTATCTCCTTGATATTAAATCATCTATTGATACATTAAGGAAGTTTTTGAAAAGGTTTATACTGTTGTTCCCAACTTCCTGAGTTCTTTTGTAAGTGTTTTGAAATATTTTATGAAAACTACACATAAATGTTTTAATAACGCCTTTAAAATAACTTCTCTAACGCAATTGCCTAAAAATAACTAAAAACAAAATTCGGATTATAATTAATCAACAAAAAGTTACATATTAAAAAACGAATGCCTAAAAAAAAGTAGCCACTTTTTACAACATAACAGGTTCTAACGTGTTTTCGCACTGATCTTATTAACATCTTATAGATTTCTTTCGGAATTTCGCACCGAATTCTCTCCCACTTTTGATTAAGATGTTCCACGGACATCTTGACATCTCATCTTATCTTGATTGTTATCATTTTGGTACCCATACATGACTAAATGCTCTTAATTGGATTCAGGTCTTGAAGTCTAGCGTACCATGATAAGATCTCAATATGCTGCTCTTTGAACCAGTCTTGGACTGATAACACCGTAAGACCCTTACAACGCCGCACAATGCTTCTATAAGCTATAGACATAGATTTGGTCTCCGGCTTTTAACATTAATACTTTTGGTAAAATTCAATTATCATTCAAATAAAGAATTGAAAAATAAAAGTAACGTATATAAATAGGTGATAAAAAAAAACTGTATTAAGATAAATTAAAATTAGTCTTTCATCTTCTTTCGTTTTCGTTTAAATTTTAAAAAAAGTTAGCTATCTGTATAAAAATTATACTTAGTCTATATAAGCATCTTTAATTAATTCAATTCATTACAAAATATGTTACGTAAAGGGAATTCATTCCCGGAACATCAATTATGACATAACTTCATGTTTGGCATAATTTGCACTGACTTTAATAGGCAGTTACTCGAATTTATGTGAAATCTTATACCAATTTGCTAAATTCACTCTCAAAAAAAAATGGCTTCGGATTTGTATTTTAACTTCATTGCAAATGGCTTGAATTCTTAATATCATGCCTTTGATATAAATTATATCTTATAACTTAATCTAATATATTATTGAAACTCGACGTAACGAATACCGAAACGTAATCTCTAAATCAGTCTGTCCGAATTTTTTAATTCATTGCAAATGAAATTCAATGGTTTTATTGTTAAACACTTCGGCTCAAAATCTTTTTTCTTCATTTTTACTCTACAATTATGCAAATAGAGATTGCTTTTAGTTACTTAGATGTAAAAAAAGTAAATTAGTTTTCAATGCATGTTAAATTTTATGAAATTCAATAAGGAAACTGACATCTATATGTAAAAAGTAAAATCATTTTGAAAAGTTGTTTAAAACAAAAGAAAAATGCTTCAGGATCTTACATGTTACCTAGATACGTAAAAAAAACAAAGTGGCTTAAGAAAATTAATTTTCACAAGTAACAAACATAAAAAAATAACACATTTAAGTAAAAAAATTCATCTTCATATGTAAAAACAAATGGATTTTAAAAGAAATTCATTTTCACATGAAAATGTTTTCTTTTATATTAAAGATTTAAATAAATGAATTTAGGTAAATACTTTTAAAAAAATTAAAAAAGTTAAAAAGCGACCCCAAAGAATAAGTTAAAATTTTTTTTTCAAGTTTTTAAAGAGATTAAACATTTGACGTAAAACCTATTGAGATTTCGAGCATTTTAATCTTTATAATTGATCTATTTATCTAACAATGATCGAGCATTTTAATCTTTATCGAGCATTTTAATCTTTATAATTGATCTATTTATCTAACAATGAACTCGAAAAGCAGGTTTTTTGATCTGGGTACCAGCTAGATCTGGGCACTAATGTGTAATCAAAAGAAAAAAACTCTTTAAATTGGCGTTCAAATTTTAAATTGTCTTTTATGTTCAGTCTGTGCAGTTAAGGCAACAATGAATGCTATATTGAACATATTTGTAACTGTTCTGCTTTCGTTAAGCGCGAATGCCCAAATCGAACAACAATGGTGGTACGTTGATACTAATATGAATCAACAATATTTCGGAGATCTTCGTAACATTTATGTTGACACTAACGAAGTCATTTGTTCGTCTGATAAAATAGTGTTTGGTATTACATTCAGACAGAAAAAAAACAGACTAGCACCTATTATTACATGTGCAAGGCCAGATAAAACAAATTTGAATGATGTTTACAACGATCAATGGAATAATCAATATTTTGGCCCTTTGGGAGATTTATATGTTGATACTTCACCTATATTTGTGCCACCTAACAGAGTTTGGAAGGGTTTTAGATTCGTTAAGAAAAGCAATCGAGTTGCACCATCCATCTATAGTGTAAAGGTCGATGGCACGGGTGGCCTATGGATACAAAATCTGGATAACAATAACTTTTATTTTCCGAAAGAACCAGGGTTAAAAATTGCCTACGCTGACAAAAATGCGGTAATAACTCCAACTCTACCAGTAGCATTTATGATACATACAAAAAACAATCGCATTGCTCCCATGTTACTTGCACCTTTCTCTGAAAAGACTTCGTTAACTCGATTTCCATATCACGCTGGTCATGCCATGATGGCGAGTCAAGTATTATCAAACAAGTACTACGATGTTACATGGATCCACCACTATGTTAAGCCATGGGCATTAACTGCGACGTGGATATCATGCGTAGCTGCAGATCTCCTAGTAGATCTCATTAAACAAACAGGCTCAAACAGCAGAGTTGCTGATTCCAGTGGTGCAAATGATTTACTAAGCATTGTTAAGCAAGACGTACTAGATCTTCCTTTAATTAGTGGACTATCAGGTACTGATGACTGGGAATGGTATGTTATTGCTTGTCTAAACGCAAGAAGCTTTGATATCAGATATTTTGATAGTGCTCTGAGTAAATATCAATCTAAGGTTTTACCTTACTGGGACGATACAAAATGCGGAGGAGGGGCTTGGTGGGACGAAGCGAGAACATACAAAAACGCAATTACTAACGAATTGCTTCTTTACATAAATACCGAGTTTTATTTTGCAACCAATGATAATCGTTATTTGGATATGGCAAAAAAAGTATGGCAATGGTTTCTTAACTCTGGAATGATTAATTCTTTAAATCTGATTAATGATGGTTTGACTTCCAATTGCCAAAATAATCAACAAACACCTTGGAGCTATAATCAAGGAGTTATTTTGGCTGGACTTGCCAATCTATACAAAATTACCAAGGATAAAAGTTATCTTGATCAAGCTTGGTCCTTAGCTTCGTCTAGCATGTCAAGATTAAGCACAAACAACATTATGAACGGATACGGATATATTGATAACCAAGACAGAAGAGTGTTCAACGGTATTTACATCCATTATTTGGCTAAATATGCTAAAATTGAAACGGATTTATCTAAACGTAGAAAAATTGCAAAATTTATTTTTGATAACGCTGAATATGCACTTATAAACTCGATTAACAAGGAAGGTGTCATAAAAGCTTACTGGGGTGATGGTTCTAGTAGTGTGTATACCAGTGAAGGAGAAATTTCCGCTCTTGCGTTGTTTAATGCTGCCGCAAATGTTCAGTATATTTTAGGCTAGATGTAAATAATTGTATTTATTGATGTTTTACCAGAGGTCAGATTATTTTTTATAGATCAACTTCATTTGAGGTGTTGGGTTTTTTTGTTGCTGTTTCTTGTTCATTTATTTTTCGTTTTTAATTTTGTACAATCTAATCACGTTTTGGCTTTATTTCACTTAGACGGGAGATGCACTTACAAACTTACCATAAATTTGACTTTTTAAAGACATAAGAGAGTTTATATTTTATTTACAGCTGAAGTTTAAACCAAACTTAAAATGAAATTTTTTTCTTTCTCTATTGTCGCAATTGACTTATACGATGTAATTTTGAGTGCAATTGGTTTAGTTTAAAATGTATTTGGCGCGTAACAGCTATAAAAACCTTTTCTTATCTTGCTGAACCTTTGTCGGGTAATATTAAAATATTTTTAAATAGGTTAACTGAATCGATTTTCTTAGTTAAACCTGCAATATGTGTTGACTTTTTAAGAGAGTTTAACTTCTAATTTATATCCTTAAGTTCGAGCCCATGCTGTGTGTTGGCATGCAAAAAAAACAGGCTTTGTGAAAAAAATTTTCGGCGACATCGTTTTTTTATTCAATACCTTTTCTGGTGAAAAACGGTTTGGTGTTAAGCTCGAAAAAATGATGGAGTGTTTTTTTTTTTAAATGTTCCGCCGGAAATTACTTAAATCAAATAATCTGCTGAATTAAGTTTTAAAAAGCTATTGTGTGAACTAGAAAATTGTTTTGTCTTTTTTTTTGTGTTATGCCGATCCTATTTTGAACAAATGATTTAAACTGTAAGCATCGAGCCCAACCTTTAACAAACAGCTAATAATTTAACAGTTTAATATATAGTTTTAGAAAACACGTGGCTCATCGTCGATTCACGCACTTGATTACCAAATGAGAAATATTTCATTTCAAGTTAACAAGCAAAAACATCAAAACAAAAGTTTTCTGATATATAACAGAGGTTCATACACGTACGTATTTGGAACAAGTAAGGTTCTGCGCCTGCTACTTTTTTTATTTCGAACGATCCCGATCATATATTTTGTTTCAGAAATTTTATTCCAAACAATCGCGAACGGACACTTTTGACATCAAAATTTTTTTCGATTGATTCCGATTCCGATCGCGATCGTTAGCGCGCTAACGAACTTTAACGAATTTTTAACAAACTTTTAAAAAATTTCGAACGAGCAGTAACAATCTAAAATTTATTTAACTAAAATAAGTGTTTCAAATGAAATCTATTTGTTTTTAGTCAAATTAGTATTCATAAACTTAAATTAGAAAGCTTGGTATCATGAAGAAGATTTAATTCGGTAGAAAGTTTTAAGTTTCTCATAAGAATTTACTTGAATGGTAGCGACGTGAAGTGTTTATGAACTTCAACAAAGATTGGCGTAGAGCCGAGCCAGTTGGGCCAGTTGTTGGTCTGGTTGATTTCCAGAACCAACCGGACGAGGATTTGTTGCTGGACCTGTTGCTTGCGATTGAGTTGTAGCTGCATTTGAGCAGCATTAGAATCGTCTTCAAACTTCATTAAAAAGCTCCACAAGAACAAATTTCAAGCTTGTTGCGTGTTTAGCAGTCATCAGAAAAGTTTTTCCAACAGAAATTTGTAAACTAAATATTTTTGACTGGAGCTTAATTTTTCGTTTTTTCAAAAGTTGTTAAAATCTAAAAGTTGATGCTCTTTCCCGAAAAAACCGTAAAAATAAATATATAACAGTTTAAATTGTTAATCTGCAAACTTTGTTGTAATTACTAGTTTTTACTAGTTATTAAAACAAAGTTAGCAATAATTAACAATGGCAGTAATAGTTTTACTAGTAATTATAGCTAACTACTTCTAGAAAGTCTACAATCATAGTTAAAGGTAAGTGTTGTCTTAGTAATAACTGATTAACACTCATGGTTCTGAAAAAGTTTTATGTAAATCAGGTTTGAGAAAAAATAAAAACAAGATATGAAAGATTCACAAGAATAAAAGCAAAGAAGTTCGTTAAAATTCGGAAAGTTCCGCAATAGCTTACTAAACCTCGCTAAATCTTTGGAAAAATCACATAAGTTCGTTAAGTTTGTTAGAGTTCCTTAAAAATGCTCGTTTGCTTAAACTCGAATTATAACAAACTTAACAAATTTTTGATCGTATGATTCAAAACAATCGCGATCAAAGTCCAAAACTTAGCGGACGCATTTCAAACGATTTTATCGCAATAGCTCGTTTGCTATTCTCGTTAAATTTGTGGTCGTTTTAACCAAACGCATGTCCTTAGTAACAAAGTATAAACATTATAGGTTCATAAAAAAATTAAACCCATTTGGCACTTTGCAGTTGAATTTATTCAACAACAATAATGAAAAACAGTTTGAGGAATTTTTTTATCATAAAAAAATAAGCATACTAAAAATAAAGATTCTTTTTTTCCTCTTTAAATAATAAAATTAAAGCCAAAGTCCTAAAACTGCATAAAACTTGTGAAAGTTAACCTTTCACTTGCGACTTTGTTTTCAATAATTCCCATAATGAACTCTTTCTTTTTCTCAAAAAATATTTTTCGTAGGAGTTTTTGATGCTAAGCATTAATCTGATTTGTAAATGTTCTAAAGTTGGACATAAAAGAGATTGTAATTTTTCGAATAAGTTTAGCAGCTCTCATATCAAATGCTTTTAGAAGTAAAAATTTAAAAACCAGAACTTTAAGGGGATCTTTAACTAAGATTAAAAAAAAAATCAATAAGAAATAAAAACCATACAGTCACTTGGGACTAAATGGAATTAAAGTTAAATTACTGTAAAACAAAGTTTTGCTTTTTACAAAATAATTCAGTTGACTAAAGTCGTCAATATAACTAACCGACATATGGATCGTCTCAATCGAATGATATTGAATTGAAAAAGAATGAAATGAAACGAATGAAAAGAATTCAAAAAAAATCCTATACTTGGGTAAACGAAGGTTTTGCGTATGGTTTTGTGTAAATAGTTGTATTTAAACACCTTGAGCATGGTTCAAGGTGCCAAAAAAAACTCTATTATTGGGTTTTAGGTAAAGTTATTGTTTTGAATTTATATACCTATTGTTAGTTTGGTCTAATGCAAAAATCCTTAAAAAAGATTTATTGGAATAGCATAACTCAGGAGGAAAAAGGGGCAGCCTTTTGTGATTTTAAGCTAATCGATTTTTAAAGCTGAGCTACGATTGCCGGTCAAATGTTTATGTTATTTCTCACTAAGTTTTCTTTTGAAAGAAAGTCGTTTTTTTTGTTTTTTTTTTGTAGTCCAAATAGACGTTGCCGTTTGTATCCAATATGTATTAGTCTAATAATTTGAGGACTGCGTTTTTAACAAATAATGTAAAAAGGTAAATGTGGAGGTTAGGATTGAGGTTAAACTACTTGGTTAGGAAAGCGCAAGTTTTGGGGATAGTTTGGTTTGTGTTGGGCATAGTTTAATCGTAAAGAGGTTAGAGTTGTGTATACCGTCCTTATTATTTTCTATTATTCAATATATCTCAATAAACGTTTTAGTGTGTAATGGTTAGCACTCTTTTACTTGTAACCTTTATAAAATACAAATAATACTCTCTTACTCTACTTGTAGACTTTATTACTGTTTTTATCAGCTACTCGTTGTTTTATTCTTCTTCTTTAAACGATTATCTCTTCTCCTTCTTTATTTGAAACGGCAAAAACTTCCGTTTAATCTCATCAATATTTCTTCAAACTTCAGTTTAATTCTTTACTTCTTCTGGTTATTAAAAAGTTCTGTCTCTTTAAAATTCTTCTTAAAAATATTTTCAAAACTCTCTTTTGCTTCTCTTTAAAAATCCATCTTGTTATCCCTCTAAGTCCTTTTATCTTTTGTCTGTAAGACCCCATTTTTTAAAGCTTTTAAAGTTTTTGCTTGTTTTCGGTTGCAATACCTATCCATCATTTATTTATATGGCAGGTGGATGAGACTACGTCTTTTCCCAGTTGTTTTTAACTTTTCTTCTTTTCGCTTTATTTTTTTACATGATAGGTTGATGAATCATCGCGTTTGCATTTTTCGATTGTTGTTTTCAATATAATTTTCCCTCCTCACATTTGTGAACGCAAGTTACCCATGTAAAGAGTACAACCTAAAATTGAAGTATTGGACTACGACCCAACAAAAGAATACAAACACAAGCACAATATAATCTGAAAAATTGATAACATCTGAAAATTTAGCAACGCGAAAAAATTTAGTAGAGAAATACCAGGATTCTGTTATATGACAGGAAAAATTCGATTACTACCACTGGAAGCAGGAATTTCTACATTACATGACTGGGAAAACTCCAGAATCAAAGCACTTTCTTCGAAATATAAAAGCGTACAATCCTTGCTTCCACATGACTTCTTTCGATCAACACTAATAGTGTTGAATATAATTTTTTTTTTTTTCAAACCAAGGGTCTATCAGAAAATGGGATCATTACTGCCACTACCCAATGAAGACTATAAATTTTTGCAAGTGCATAAAGCAAGACCAAAAATTTTATCGAAAATGAAGAGAAACTGATCAGCGATGCACAAATATCAATGGACTGAGATGAGAAACAATCCAAGATGTATTGAGGATTTTACATAGATATCAACGCATTGCAGACACACACCTTTCATTTGATGCCCTCAAATATCCATTCCCATTTCTGCGAGTAGAGGACAGGTATGATATTAATGTAAGACAAATACAACCTTAAACAGATGTAGAAACAAAAAAGTCACTTCCAAGAAGTTCTATGCTTACCATTTAATAATTGGAAACAATTAACGTTAAATTACGTAAAATTCGATGTTTGTTTCAATAATTTCTGGTAGATGTATATGAAAAAATAGAAGGGAGTGGGGGCAGGGGTAAGGGGTAAGGAATGCTTTACATTAGACTAAATCAGAAAGAACTACGCACTGAAGAATACATTCACCTTAAATACGTATTCATAAATAATGGCAACATTGATCACATTGGAACAATCTAAACCCTCATCATATGTAGTAACTCCAAGACACATGCACGAACTCACTTAAGATGCCATGACCAATGTTAGAAAACATGTATAACCTGGTTTTGTCACAACATTCTCATCCAACTCATTGAGGTCAGAAAATAAGTATCAACTAAGATACGAATAAGTCTCCACGGATCGATAAGACATGTTAAGCCGAGTCTTCCGATATAAACAAATGAGATTTATTGTAGTCATCAGAAATTAGCACATCTTTGGAACCGTTAGATGCCAAATGTACAAAACCAAATGGTAAAAATAAGAACTGCCTCACCAGTACATACTCACCATAATCATATGACTATCAGACAGATCTCATACCGACGTAATCATCAATATTAGAAAATTAGTGGTGCATTCAAGCATGGCTTAATAATACTTCCTTTTTCCTCTCAAATTTCAAGTCATTATTTCCAAATTTAACCAATAAAATTTCTTGGCACAAATTGCGTACTTTTAGTTTCAAAACATAATGTGGTTACACAAGTTTTATTTCTAAATTAAACTTCTTAGCTCAACACAAACAATTTTTTATTAATTGGAATTTGATTTGGAAAAGTGTATTGGGGAAGAACCTTTTTCTTTGGTTCTGGATAACATCTTACTATAACCCACTGGTACTTGGATCTAACTAATATACACTCTATGTCAAGGTTGGAAGCAAAAGACGTTTCATAATAATTCTTAACTTTCTTTTTAACTCCAATTTAAAAAATATATATTCATAAATTACAAAAGTATTTTAAATAAATAAAGCCGATAATAATACTGTAACAATTTTCTTTTGAGAAGAAATGCAGAAACAAAGTCTTATGTGCCAACACAGTTTACAGAACCCAGTTTAATGTACCAAAACCTTTCAATTTAGCAATGGTTTTGGTTTTAAGTAATTTCTCTACCTTCGGAAGATGTAATCCTATCTTTTTGCATACAAACATGGCTTTTAATAGATAACTTTTAATATTTTCTAAATCCTCTTCAAATAAAGAGTTTCTTTATACGGAAATTAATTCAAACGTATCTATTTAAATTAAATAATTTGCGGGACCTTCTTTCGTTTTTGTAGAACGGAAGCAATTCTTTCGCTTGTTCAAATTGCTGTTGTTGTTTTTTACTGAACTTCTTAAAACAAGTTTAACTTCAAAAGTTTATGGACGACTGAATTGTATAGTCTTGCATCATGTTATTTGTTCCATAGCCTGCAATTAATGCAGAATATGTATAAAGAATATGTAATTGAGAGTGCACTTTATAAATATTATTGCATCTTTATATACATTACATGTAATCTAATGTGCAGTATAACTTATTTGTGTGTCATTTCCATTAGTTGTAAATCTTACCATTTGCACATACTTGCTGTGCTCCTGCGCAACTGCCGTCAGTAGGGTACTCGAATGTTTGTGAATACAATCCACTGGAGGGAGAAGAGCAGCTATATGAAGATGATATTGTTACATTCGGGGTATTACAGGTAGCATTAAATGTAATAGGTTGACGCAAAACTTCGTATTCTTGGGTGTTCTAGTAAAATTAAAGTTAATAAAGAAAGGTTGGGTACATTTATAAACGGTGAGTCACGTTGTTATCTAAAGCATATCACGTCTAATAAATCAATTTTTTATAGTCACCTGTGCCATGTGATTTGTGTTTATTCTTTTATCGCTGAACGTTCGAAACACGTTCGGATGGCAGTTAAATGCCAGCGAAGCATTATCGATGCCATTAAAGTTTGTATGCGAATGATGTTGATTTGTAGGGTCATTTATTACATTTAATGTAGCTGAGTTTAGTTGCCATGGAGTGTTGCTTGTGTAATGTAGTGGAGGTCTATTGGATGTTGCCATAAAACCTAGTTTGTCTCCTGTAAATTTAAATTTGAAGAAATCAATAAATACATTCCCAGTGCTTTAAAGCTTTAACAAGTGAAGGAGAATTAGCTTGCTTAAAATAATTGTAACAAAAAATCAGAACTGGAAAACAAATTAAATACCTTCTAAAATCATTCTATTGATAGGCAAGTATAGGCTTTCTGTTTGTTGTTGTTGATACACGTGGGCTTTTGTTAACATCATACTGTACCTTGGGTTAACTTCAGTAGGACTCAGTGAGGAAGCTTCATTTTTTAGCTTTGGCGGAGTACAAACACCTAAAATTATTACGAAGTTACTTTTGTCTTTTTAATTTTTTATTCATTATTTAATTTAATAATATAGTTATATGCTTGGTAAAGAAACCTCTCTACGCATGCCTCGACCAAAAAAACTTAAGCTTGCTTGTACAATTTAGAAACAAGCTGACACTTAGAAGTGACAATATTAAAATATTGTGGTATAAAACTTATTTTTTCTTTTTTCCTTTTTTTTTTTTTTTTTTTTTTTAGCATTAGTCATTTTAAAAAATTACCAGAGTCGGTGTCACTGTAACTAGCTCCGTCTCCTTCGTACATTATTAACTTGTTGTCAGTTGCGTTCGACCTTTGGTATTGATATGGGTGAACTCTCTGAGTGCATCTAATATTAACGTGTTGAGAGAGTTGAAGCTGACGTGAATATAACGGCGAAGGGATATCTAAGAACAAGTACAAATTCAACTCTTAGTCTTAAGAACATTGCGTTTATAACTGATTTTGAAGTCATTCAAATAAAATAATATGTTTTGTTACAAACCTGATATGTTATTATACTGATCAAAGTCACTTTCTGAGATGACACCGGATAATAACATGTTTGGTCCGGTAGTTGGATCTATAAATAATAACGGTTAAAAACAAGTGGAAGTAAAATACCTGAGACCAAAACATTTTTTTAAAAAAATTATTGATTACATTTTTTAATGTGGATCTTATATTTGTAAAAAAATTTTAATAGAAATATTCCTTACCAGCTTGATACAAGTTCTTAGAAATAAAAAGATCTAATTCTTTAGCTACAACCCCAATATGGGACGGATTGACACATAGCGACGGTTCTTTACATTTCGGAATTTTGCTAAGTCTCTCTCCATCCGTACTTTCAAGAGGTGCAGCATGAAATAGTATCATCATTACCAAATCCAATCTTAAAAGAAAGTTGCATATTGGATCCAAGTGGCGCAAATATCAGAGACGGAGTGTATTATTTAAAAACTCATTGAGTTTAGTTACTTTTACTCCATCTCAGATATTACGCTATTAATTGAGCCGTTGGTGATTATTTGAGAGAACGAACAATCAGATTCACTCAACTTAGTCGCTTGTTAATCAAGTCGTTTGAATCAGTACCCTGAAGGTATACAACGCTTTGCTGCGTTTTACTTTTTTACAACAGAGCAAACAGAAGTTATTGTTTAAAATTTTTATTTATTTACAAATCAAAAGTTTATATCACTAATTTATGTAATTACAAAGAAGAAGACATAGTCTTGTACCACTGGAAAAACTTTAAAAGTTATGTAAAGTTTATTAAAAAACCTGGGTAAAATGTTTTATACCTTCGGGTTACTGAACTAAAAAAGCTGAAATCATTATTTGTTAGTAAAATATGAATGAATTTATTTAAACTAATATTCATATAAGGAACTATAATCGTAAAGTTTATTCATAAAATTTTGCTTTAAAAAATACGCAGTTAGTTACCTCCAAACTTTATCTGCCTGCCGAAGGCAATCTATCCTTCGCATTTTCTGCTTTTGATCAGGATTTGATATAACACAGTCACTGTCAAAGCCTTTCATGGCTTTTATAAACTCATCGCTAATAAGACAAAAATAAGTAAGGAAAAAGTTTTATTCGAATAATTTTTGAGAATAAATGGATAAAGAGGACGGAGAGACAGCTTTATAACAATTACTGCGTTTTAACAGCAAAAATAAAACGGGGGGAGTTCAATTTTAGGTGATTGGAAGTTACCAAAAATTTTTTTTGTTTGCCTAAAAATAAATCATTAAGGCTAAAAAGATTTACATTAAATTTTTTCATCAAGGAACTTTAGTGTAATACGAAGGAAGAATCGTGTAGCAATTATAAAATTTAAGTTCGGGGCACGTGTTTGTTTAATTTGCGAATTATAGTATGCAGCGGAAGACATTATTCACCAAATTACAGCACTAAATATTGCTTTGATATTTCAAGAATGAAATACTACTAAATATTATTTACTACATATAATTTGATATATATTAATATCCAATATTCATCCAATAAACATTATGTTCATTAACGCCTCCTAATTATTGTGCACTCCTCGTAATTTTTGAGTACTTGGTTTTTGAGTATTACATTTAGTCGACCTATTTTGAGTATTTGTTAAGAAAAGAAAGAGACGTTGGAAAATAAAAGTAAAATAATAATAATAATAATAATAATAATAATAATAATAATAATAATAATAATAATAATAATAATAATAATAATAATAATAATAATAATAATGATGATGATGATGATAATAATGAGTAAGAATAAATACTACAGGCAAAACAATAAGAGTAAGTATATATACATTAGGCAAGATATTTTTGTTAAATGCAAAACAGAATTTTGCATTATTGGTTAGAAGTAGATAACATTTTTTAGGAGATCAAATTGTTAAGTAAATTGAAATATTGCGAAAATAAGCCCAAAAATTTAATTAATTTTGAATTAACCCACAGCGGATTTTCAAAAATAAAAATTCATTAACTGTTTATGTAAATTAAGAAAAGAAAAAATGTCGGAAGCTTTCTTCTTCTATTTTATCTCCGAAAAAATTTAATATAACATCTTTTTTAATTTACAAAGTTTTAATCCGGGTATTTGAACAATGATGTGCCAGAAAAATAGTCCTAATTCCTGCGCAATCCAATTAAAAAATTTGTTAAACGAAAGTGGAGGGCTCTTTATTATGAAAGTTTTTTTCTCAATCTCCTCAAATCGCCGCCAATTTTTTATGAAGATTTTATTGGACAAATGATTAAAATTTTTGAGTAAATTTATGTACTGAATTTATGTACTTGAACCAACTCAAAGCTGATAATAAACCCTTTTTATGACGAACTATCCCTGCTCTGATTACTGACAAATATTATCTGCTGCCGATCTTTAAAATCCTTCTTTTTTTAAATTTTAATTTAAGATCAAAGATTTTTGTAGTTGACTGTCTTTTCGTATTAAACCTCTAAAATTTATCAAAATGTTGATATTTAGAACTTTAAAAAAAAATGTCCTGATTATTCTAAAGGCCACTAGAAGGTACTAGATGATACGGAACACAGATATCCGATAATTAAAATTCTTACCGATATTCAGGTTTGATGTCTTTCTTCAGCTTTTTGAGAAGATTGTGAGCCCATCTTTGTTTTTCTTCGATCGGCTGATCTTCTATTTCTCTCCTCATTTTATACATCTCATCCATCCTCATCGATCTTTCGTTTTTTTTAATAAACCGTCTTTTTCTTGCTTGGTAGTGCAACCAGAAATATGCAAATTGAAGTTTTACTTTAGGGAAACAAGCTTCCACAAAAGGATGAAATTCTTCCTAAGAGGCAATTCATAATACTTCAAACACGAAAGTATAAAATCAACCAAAAGATTAAAGAGGAATGTCTGTTGTATTTCTCCTCATGCTAAATTTAAAAACTAAAGCCTTCATACTTAATTGAAAGCTAGTGTAGTATTTACCGCTGTGTTAGTATGTGAAAACTTATTAGTGTTACCTGAGAAGCAAAGGCTGGATACATTGGGTACATTTTGAGTGTGCTAACAAATTACTAACTCTTTCTTTAACGAAGCTTCTTTTTCCAAAACACTTTTTGTCTGATTTGACCGCAAACCCATGTAATGTAATGACTTTAATTGCTCAGCTTATACATGCGGGATTCCTAATTAATTTTTTGTGTCAAATTTCTAATCATTTTTTTTTTTTTTTTTTTTTTTTTTTTACGTGACGCGTAGGATCAGGCGCCTTAATGCGATCTTACTATAGTTTGCAACATTAGAATTAACACGAGGTTTTAATACACTTTATCTAGACATGTGCCTTTTTTGTGAGTCGGAGTAATGACCGGAAGATATTTTTAATGAAGCAATTTATTATTTTCGCCTCTAAATTGTAATAATATTAATCAAAAAATCTATTTTAAGTTGATGTTTTTTTTTTCTCTCTAAAAGTTTAGGCTTGAGATTGTAATAAGCTTCATGAAACAAAATTGGTACTTTATGATTTTTTACTAGGAACAAAATTACAACTTTTTTCAGAACAGCTGCAGGGCGAAATTTTACGCGCCTGATAAGTCTAAAACTAAGTTTTATAATGAATAACGCTGATCTAAGCAATGATCTAAAGCCTTTTCACAAGGAAAATGGTACTGCCTTAAACGGCTGTTTATTCATTCTATTGTAAATTATTACCATATAATTTTAAAAAAAGTTGAAATAGCCATCGTTGAACGGCCTTAGCATAAAAACTGAATTCAAAAATAAAAATCTGGATTTAAAACTTTGAATAAGGGTTTTTGTCTAATTACTCGTTTATACGCATCATGTTTTTGTAATGATGTCCTATATGTGATAATGAGGTCATAACGATGTCTCAAAATTAAATATTACATCTCGGTAATATATCATCCTTGGTCACTCGCGGACGTTAAAACAAAGTTTAGACAGGTCTAATTCTCTACTTAATTTTAGTTTTCTCCGCTGCTTATAATAATTCGCAAATTAAATAAGCACGTGCCCCGAACTTATATGTCATAATAGCTACATGATTCATCCTTCTCTGCACGAGTCATTCTACCGTTCTTTTGAAAAATAAAACTAGAGTTTACAAATAATACTTAACAAAAGATAAATGTAAATGGATTCTACTGTAAAACAACACACTAGAATTCACAAAGTAATATTAACAATGATAATATTACAGTAAAAACTGGAAGAAAATAAATGAATAAAAACTTGTTGATGCAATTACCAAAATAAGTTATGGATAAAACAAACTATATGCCACCTAAACTTCTCAAAGTCAGCATCCCATATAAAAGCCAAATAATTACCTGGATGCTACTGAAATCAATTGGCTGATGGTTTCTCAGCTGAAGCTGAAAAAATCCGTCTTTTTAAACGTTATCCCTTCAGCGTTTTATAACTTTCCTATACGCAATACGCGAAAGTATCGCATCATATGAAGACTTTAACATGGTTTCTTGATGGTATCAAAAGTAAATTAGAAGCAGACACTGACTTGAGCGAAGAAACTATCTCTTGGTCCTTAGGTCCAGTTCCATAAATTCTTTTAAAAACTTTCATGACTTTACAAAAATGTAGCTATTATTAAAATAACGTTTGCGTTACAAAAAAACGGACCAATAAATGAAATAAGAACTTCGAAAGGAAAAGGGAATAGAGTTTTATACACATTTTAAGGAAAAGTTGAAAATCCTTGTTGGATTATTTCAGACCACAAAAAAGAACACAGCGCTCACAAAAAAATAAAAAGGTTTTTTTAATTCTTAAAGAATTCTTTTTTGTTTGAATGATTCAGTTAAAAGGTAACGCAGATAACCATTTCATTTCCTTACTTACAATGTAGATTATTTCTAAAATCATGAGTTTATCTCAATATTTCCATGGAAACCATGGAAGTCTGCGATTTAATTTGGTGAAATTTAAAAAGCAGTTGCAATTAACGGAATAACAAAAGAACACAATTTTTTGTTTTGCGAAAGAGTTTTTCTTACAGCCATAAGAGTATTAAAACTTTTAAAAACAGCATAAAATGTTACTTTAATAGAGGTAATTTTTCAGGAACGTCAGAAGATCTTACAGGTTGGAATCGAAAAAAGGACATTTAATCAGACCTAAACTCGGTCGGGCTACTTTTAGTTTTTAAACATAGTAGGTTTCAAAATTCAGATTTGTCAAGCGCAAAGTGATTTGCACATGGCATTAAATAAACGTTTTGTGACAAAAATTTAAAGTTGAACAAAAATAAAAAAGTGCATTTATTTTATTAAAGACTATTGGACGGAATGTGCTCCTATGCCCCCCCCCCGACTTCTTTCTAGTTCTTACAGTCATTATTGTAAAATACTAAAAGGTTGTCATCGCCTTTCAGTATATGAAAAATAGCTTCACTAGCAAATTCGAATAACTATAGATGGCTTTCCGTTTGTAGTTTCAAAATGAAATTTCGAAACGGAAAATGGAAAATGAAAAATTAAAAAAGATTTTTCTAAAAATCTTCACGGTTTTTTAGGAAAACTCTCTTACGTGTTCGCAATAAAAGTCTATTTATAAAGTTCATCTTTTAAAAATTGCGATTAGATTTCACTTTCAAGTGTTCCACTTAAATATTTTGATTATTGTCACAAATTTTTTCTTAACTAACAAGTCGTTACAATTGATTTCAAAATTAGGTTGCCTTTTGCTGTCAAGTAATATTTTACGGTCACTTAACAGTAAAAGATTTTCAGCTTTTATTAAATCGCAGAACCTTAGAATGAATGTCTAATGAAAAAAAAACTTTTAAAATTAAAGATTACGCTAATCACACAATTTCTAATCGTATATAATAACCGGAAAGAAAGCTTTTGTATGACTATTGTAAAGCAGGCTTTGTAAAGCGTGCAATAAATTAAATGATATACAAGCTCGTTTGCTTATACATTTGCCAATAGAAAAACAAATTGTTTTCAAACAGTTTTTTTAAAACACACTTCTACATATTGTTATTCAAGCCTTCTTTTTTTGTGTGTTACGAAAAAACGGAGCAATAAATGAAATAAGAACTTCGAAAGGAATAGGGAATAGAGTTTTATACACATTTTAAGGAAAAGTTGAAAATCCTTGTTGGATTATTTTAGACCACAGAATAATGTGACACTTAAAACATAACAATTTTGCCTAATTTAAAAAAACTTTTATACTTAAACCAATGGATCTTTTTTATAACCTAACTGAAACTAAATGTTAATAGTTTATTTATTTATTTACAAGGTCTGGAACTTATTTTGCAATATACCAAAAGTCTTTCTAATGTCCCCTTTTTCAGATCTTTTTTCCAATTCCAGACGTAATTTGAATTGTTGCGCTATGTTTATAATGCGTCGGTGCTTTTGATATAATCTTTAATTGGTTTTTTAATTTTATGTTAAATAGGTATCTCAGACTTTTATAAAAAGTTAAAATGCTTGTTTACATAGCAACAGCGTCTCAATACAACACCAAAAGTATTCCCAGGTTTGTTAAGCTTTCAATTATTTTTCTTTTTTTTCGATTATTTCGATAATCTACAATTATGGTTTCATACATTTTTTATTTATCAGTTTCTTTTTTTTTCATGCATGTTTTTTTGCATTTTATTCCCCCGGTCCTATAAAACCAAATTTAGTCTGCAGACTAATTACTAAAAACTAATTTATTAGTTTAACTTTTTATTATTATTATTATTATTGTTATTATTATTATTATTATTATTATTATTATTATTATTATTATTATTACTATTATTATTATTATTATTATTATTATTACTATTATTATTATTATTATTATTTTTATTATTATTATTATTATTATTATTATTATTATTATTATTATTATTATTATTATTATTATTATTATTATTATTATTATTATTATTATTATTATTATTATTATTATTATTATTATTATTATTATTATTATTATTATTATTATTATTATTACTATTATTACTATTATTATTGTTATTATTATTATTATTTCGTTATGATAATTATCATTACTACTACTACTACTACTACTACTACTACTACTACTACTACTACTACTACTACTACTACTACTACTACTACTACTACTACTACTACTACTACGACTACTACTACTACTACTACTACTACTACTACTACTACTACTACTACTACTACTACTACTACTACTACTACTACTACGACTACTACGACTACTACTACTACTACTACTACTACTACTACTACTACTACTACTACTACTACTACTACTACTACTACTACTACTACTACTACGACTACTACGACTACTACTACTACCACTACTACTACTACTATATAATAATCCAATTTATTTTTTTTTAATTGTTATAGCAGTTTCTCTTTTTTTTATTACTTAAAGTTTTCTATTAACTAGGATCTATAGTTGGAACTCGATTCCGTTGCACGTTTGTGTTCATATGATATTATTTTACTCATTCTACTCAATGGCTCGACTTAAGCGGTCACATAGGTATTTTACGATTGCTAAAACCTTCGTTATCTATGTCTTTGAAATGTCACGCTTTTAAATTTCCGGAAATGAAACAAACAATTTGCGGATCATCACAGATACTGATCCAAATATTATAGAATAGCGCAGAGTATTTTTACAGGCCAATGACAATCTTTAACGCAAAATGTTTTTTGGTAATATAGTTTAATAACATTTTTTTTTTTTTTTTTTTTTTTACGCATAATTTAGAACAAGAAAATTGAAAAACCATGTAACTAAAAAGGAAAAGTTTAAAAGTAATTTATTCAATAAATATTATTATAAAACTTCTTTTAGTTTAAAAACAAACGTTCCATAAATTAGATTGAATAATTTAAAATGTTAAAAAAAAGTTAAAACTCTTTTTTACTAAAAATTTAGCATAGTAAAAATTTTCACGAACTAAAATTTTAAAAATTCAAATTATCTACAAATATATTAGGAATTGTTTGCCTTCAAAATTCTGATCCAACTTCTATTATCTCTTTGGTATTTCTTTCTTTTTCATTTTTCCAATATACAATATCAGTTTGAGGATGAAAGAGTACTTCACGTCCGGTTATTAACAAATTATCATTACTGTTTTTGGCGACTGCTCCAAGTTATCCAAAATGTAAACGTCATTCTTTCTGTTCACTGATTCATCAACAATCTGTCAAATTATTAGGCGACTTTCCAATTTAATGCTGAGGGATGAATTTTAATGGTCTAGAAAGACAAAATAAGTTTTATTATCTGTTAAACTTTATTTTTCAAGAATATTTTTAATTATGCTGTAAAACAATTATAAAAAAGGTTCCATTTTCATTTTTGTAACTGATTAAGGTTCATTTTTCCAAACTTTTTTCATAACGCGAATAATCTAGCAGCAAAAATATTTTGTCTCAACTTCGTTAACATAATTTTTACATTTATTTCTTTATAATTTTTTTACATTTTCACATTTCCTTTTTGCATTTATTTCTTTATAATTTTTACATTTATTTCTTTATTTATTTATTTGTTTCCACGAATAAAGCATTGATTTCTACGAGTATTTCTTATTTTGCTTGATTTTAAGTAACACCTTTCCTACGTTTCTGGGTGTGTATTCGCGAAACTTTTGTAACTCTTGAGCAGCTCAACTAAGGTATTACGGAAACCGTACGTTCATGTCACTATTTGGTATCAATTATATATTTATATATATATTTATATTTATATTTATATTTTATATATATATATATATATATATATATATATATATATATATATATATATATATATATATATATATATATATATATACAGTGGTGGCCAAAAGTCTTGGAACAAAACATTTAACGACCAAAAAAATTTATTTTTGATCTAAAGTATAATTTTTGAAGGTTTGAGGTATATTTTTAAAGAGAATGTTGTTTAAAAAAATATTTAGAACTTTTTTAATTTTCTATTTATTTTACTTAAAATATTTACTGTAACATAAAATATGTTGTCCCAAGACTTTTGGCCACCACTGTATATATATATATATATATATATATATATATATATATATATATACATATATATATACATATATATATATATATATATATATATATATATATATATATATATATATATATATATATATATATATATATATATATATATATATATATATATATATATATATATGGGAAATTCCACGCAAGTGACGGTCATAACATTTGACGCTTTTTTAGCCATTAAAAATTAACCAAGAATGGTATTTACATGAAAATTTCCAGAAATGTTAAATACTATTATATAATTTAGTATGCAAAAGTTAAATCACTCAAGTGTTCAACTTATTTGATAAATCAACTTAATGCAGCGTGACGGTCGTAACACTTACTTTTTGACAAATCTAAACAAATAAACTTTGTCAATCTTTATGCAGCCATCTACTCAGTGAAAGAAAAAATCCTTTGCTGTGTTCTTTAACTACACATTGAGCTTACTATATGGTGAGTTTCATAGATTTTGCTTGAAGTTTTCCGAGAATTTTATTAGGTTTTTTGTCGTGACGGTCGTAACTGTGACGGTCGTAACGAAAAAGCCAAAAAAGAAAAACAACAAATAACGCAATTAATGACATAGTAAAAGCTAAATGATTATAAAAACCAATTATATTATGTTAAAAAATACGAACTTTATAACATTATCAAGGTTATCCATGATGTTTCTTCAATACTGGGATCGTTTTATTTGGAGTAGGCAACAAACGCTTAATGTTATTTATGCTCCCTGTTTTTTTTGTTTTATTAACTCTATTTAATACAACTCAATATCTAGGAGTATGTACTTTCATATGCCTCGCAAATGTTTTAAGGAGCCGGGAATCCAATATAGGAAAAAAATATCTTAGAATAGTAAATTTTTTTTACTAATATATAAGTTTTAAAATTGTTCCGCAACCCCATCACAAAATATTAGAGAATTTTGAAACCAAAAACTTTTCATTTTTTACTTGCCAGAAATTCATTTTGGAAATATTTGTAAAGACTTTCACTTCTTCTATTTTATCAGCTATAAAGGCCCAGCTTAGATTAATATCGTCTGTGTTGATAAAATCTAACATACGTTTTGCACCCATTTGATGCTAAGAGAAAGTCTTTAGCGCTTAAGACGACCACTTCACGAGATTTTACGGTGTTCCATACAAATCGCTTTAATGACCCTCCTACTCCATCAACTACTCCTTTACCGTGAGAGGTAGCAAATAAGTTCCATTCTATACTTTGAAAATGATATATCACAGAGCAATGTTGTATGAATTTGGCCATCTACCTATTTTTGAATTGAGTGCATGGACCATCACTCCATAATATAACTTTTTATATAATCAATGCAATAGAGGTCAAATATTTCACTTAACTATGTAGTAGTGGCGCGTTTTGTTTCATCATTATCTTCGGATATTATTACAACTGATTTTGGCTCTAATTGGTAACAATAGATTACAACTGTAAATAAGGTAATAATTGACTGCGACCAATAAGCAGCTTAAACAGCATCCTGATAACCACATGTATAGTTTTGTGAATAATCAAAGTGTATCAAAATTTGGTCTGGTTCGAGATTTTCTTTTTGACTGCAATATTGCTCAGACTGGTGCTTTTTAGTGAGATGATGCTCAGTAAACTCTAGTAAATTGTCGCGGAAATGTTTAAAAATACCTTTTATGTTTTTTTTAATGTTGACTGAGTACACAGCGATGATCTTCTTTAATCCATCAGCTATAGGTGATTAAGGTATCCATGTCTCCGTTTTCGGGAAAAGAAACTTTCAATAGTTTACTATCATAGTTTCATTAGTTACTCAAAGTTTCAAAAAAAACTTTACCGAGTTTGGTAATAAGATGAATAAACAAACTTCAAATTAAACAATAAACAAAACTGATTTATATTATAACTTGGTTTAAATGATGTAAATCGTTTGAAATCATGGCCTACTATAATTATAGTAGGCTACTGTAATTATAGTAGGCCATGTTGAAATAAATTAAATCGTTCGCGCTTAAAGTTTTTTTTTTTTGTAAAGAAGCCGTGATGGGAAAACCAGCATATCGTGATGGTCGTAATGTATTTAGTAACATGTTGAAATGGGGATCTAAAGCACTTTAATGTTTTTTTTTTGAAACGATGATAAAGTATGTATAAGTACCTTTACTTTTACCATGGTTGCAGTTTTAAAAAGTTTGATACGAAGCATAGAAAAAACCTTTCGACTTTTTTTTGTGACGGTCGTAACGTCTTGTTTTCATTAACATGGTCTTCTTATAGACTTAGTTAGAGTTCGTTTTTATAAAAAATATTATGCATAATGTTTAATTTTGCCTTTTAGTCAAACTTAGAAGTAATAGTTATTTAAAAAAACAGCACTGAATCTTTTTTCAACGCTTCACAACATGACTAAATGTAAATGTCAAAAAACGCTCATATAACCCTTACCACTTTAAAAGTATGTTATAGTATGATAAAATGATTTTTTTAATAAATTTTTTTCTTAAAAGTATTTTTAAATAACTGGAAAATAAATTTAATGCGGTTATTATATGTCGCCGTGAAATTTTTTTTTTTTTTTTTTTCCTCTTTTACGTGGAATCGCCCATATATACACCTTGTACAGAAAGTTTAAACGCACTTGTTTTTTTGTAAATTATGGTAAGTTTGGACTGGTGCAAAGAGAAAATCTGATGATGGGTCTTCATTTTTTATTGTTTTTTTTCTTAGCCAATTATTAATTAAGAAAAAAACACAACTTTCAAAGAAAAAAACACAAAATCTTTTCTGAAATGTAATATGAAACACAAGAAATCAAAAAATTGATGAGAAGAAAGTGCAATAAAGTTTAAACGCACTTAGTAATTTTTTGTCATGGAAATATGTTAATATGGGATATGACCCTCGTTGTTTTTGATACATGCTTGTAATCGGCTTGGAATTGATTCAATAAGATTTTCAATCATCTTGATTGGAATTTCAAGCCACAATTTTGTTAGTTCTTTTTTAAGCATTTCGTGACTTGTTATTTGCTTTTTTGTTAGTTGATAATCCATCCAGCTCCATAAATTTTCGATCGGGTTTAAGTCAGGTGATCGTGCTGGCCAAGCCATGAGTCGAATATTACTTTCAACGAAATAATTGGTAATTGAATGTGCTGTATGACATGGAGCATTGTCTTGTTGAAATAACCAGTTTTGATCAGCCTGGAACAAATCGCAACTAGGGATAAGCTAATTTTCCAAAATGTCACGATACCCATACTGGT
>NW_028324300.1:36123038-36203038 GCF_058129835.1 Hydra viridissima
AAATTTATATTTCAGTTTTGTACAATAAAAAAAAAAACTAAATAAAATTTAACTGAAAAAAAATATTAAAAAAAAAAACAAAAAAAAAAACTTAAAAAAAAAAAAGCTTTTCTCTAAATTAAAAAACAGAAATTACAAAAAAATGATGGTAATAATTTAAAAGGCTTATACAAATGTACATCTTTATTCAAAACAATTTTTCAAACATTTTTTTTTTTATTTCTTTATACTTGTAGGCATATTATTTACGATTTGATAGGCGAAAATTTTCAACCTCTTGAAAGGTCAGGGGTCCTTTTGGCAATGCCACATAGAACTGTTCTTTATCAAGTATTTGTTCTGCATCATCTAAAAAAAAAATTAGCATGAATAAATTTTAAGTCAATATAGCTTCTTTGTATTGCCCAATGTACATCCATTACATAGCTATATTATATGGTTAGATGAAAAAGCAAATCAAATCTTTAATATGAAATTTAATAAAACTCTCAACATTAGAAAAAAAAAACAACTATATGTAAATATTAAAGAACAAATAAAAAGTTTGTTTAAAGATAAAAGTGTGGTAACAGCATTAAACAAGAAAGAAGTGACAATAAGTAGTAAAGGACAGCAAAAAGCAACTACGTAAAAGAGTCAACCACATCTGAGTGTTTGAAGGAGTCAGAATTAAATGCAGCGTTTTTGGTTAGTTTTTTTTTTTTTTTTCATGTAGTTTTTGTTGTTCTTTCACCTTAAATGAAAATTAGATGGTTAAAGATATATGTGACTTCTTGATTTAAAACAGAAAATACAGCAGAGGTCATATCGATTTCTTCAGCCAAAAATACTTTGAATTTGAATTTGTAAAGAGATTTCACAGAAACACTGTTCAACTGCATTTTTGCCTCTTCTCTGATTTTAGGTCATTTTAAAGTATTTTTTATATTCTGATTCCAAAATGGTTTTCAATATATTGATTTCTAAAATGTAGTCAAAATATTTCATATGTGAATAAATATGTTAAAAACTTTTTGTAGATTTTGTTTTTAATCAAAATTATTATGAAAGTGCTGTACTAACTTGATGAAATCTTTTGAATGAAAACATGATAATTGTATCACAGTTTAGTTGGTCTTAACACTCTTCTTTTATTTGACAGGAGATTTATCTTACTACAGTGATGTAAATGAACTGATGATGATGCTTAGTCATACACACTAATCATATATAGGAATGAAATTTATTGAGTATAAATTCTTGTAATTTAAGCATATACATACATTGTATTCTTTTCATTTTGTTACCATAAGCCATATCATAATTGTAACCAGTGATGAAAGTTAATGGAATAATACCTCCAAGTAATACAGGTTTTTTAGTACGTGCAAACCTAAAAAAAAAGAAATCATCTTAGAAACACTAAAAGGTAGAAATTCTAAAATATATAAAGACTTTTTCAGTTAAGAATTCTAAAACAAATACTTATAAAAAAGCAAACAAAAATTCATTTCAAAATCAAAATTTCTTTTTGAATTTTAAATGAATCTTAATATAAGTTAATAAAAAAACCATTTCTCAAACTAGTATTAGGAAAAGAAATTGTCAAATGAGACCAACCCAGCCAAAAGACCTAATGACATAGTTACAGAAAAAGTTGCAACCCAATTAAACATTTCTCTCTGGCGTGCAATTTGTAATGCCATCATTTTCTGCTGAAGTAATTGTTGCATAGCCATTTGTCGACTTAACTGTCAAAATAACAATGATAGTAATAGAGCATAAGAAATCCTTATGTAGAATTAGAAAAGATTTTTAGCTTTATATTGAATGAAGACATAAGAATTTTAACTTTCACAGTAACAGAAAAATAATTAAGTGACAAGAAAAAAAAAATTATATTTTAAAACTAAGTCTGCTTCATAGTAAATCTTAAACTGTTTTTACCCATTATAAAAGATAAGCCTAAGTAACAAGATTAAACAGGAGATGAGAGCTGTGATATGTAAACAACTACAGTAAAAAGCTTTTTTTAGTAAAAATGAACTTAATGGAAATAAATCTGAGTAATAATAGAGTAGTAACAAATCTATTATATTTGCAACATTGCTTGATATTCTTTTAAAAAAGACTTTTTTTAAAAGAATATCAAGCAATGTTGCCTCACCTGCAATTCTTGTGTTGATAACATGAATTCTTGATTCTTTTTAAAGTTTTCTTCCATTGTAGCTTTCATCTGACCCCCAAGAATGGCACCCATGCTTTTTTTAAGAAATCTAATATACTAATGTAATGAGAAAATGTGAATAATGTTTTCCAATAGCAACTTACTATCTTTGTTTTTAAATATTTATTTACAGTAACTTGCAAATGTTAGAGAACGATTTTCTTTTTTCAGTTTTTTTTAAATCATTTTTCTTTATTTGATTGAACTGAAAATTTCGCAGAACTTGCACCATGACCATGGCCCACTAAATAACAGGCCTAAAAGACAACTAAAAGTTTACCAATGTTAAAAATAGTCAAGTTAAAAATTGTTTACCTGTTTGTATCAAATAAAAAAACTTTATATAAACAGGTTAGTCAGGGTTTACTATATTACAGCTCATACATAAAATCACAATTTACCATTACATGTATGAACTGCATTTAGCATTTTAACTACAGCTTAATGCTGAAAATCATTACTTAATTGATACATTGGTTGTGTTTTGTAACAAAATTTCTTTCCTTCAATTAATGGGCAAATTGTAAAACTAAGAACAGTGGTTGCAAAATGTTCAGGAATTGATTACTTTTCCAAATATGATACTACCTATACTAAGTGTTATTATTTTAAAAAGTTCTAATGGCATTTTTTCAAGAAATATGAAATATTATTTTGTCAGCATTTTAGTAAAATACTTCTTCAGGGAATCAACTTCTTCAACTTTTCAACCTTTGATGTCAGATAACTAAGAGATATAAAACTATTTAAGAGATATAAAGCTATGTTAACAAGAGATATAAGGCTATGTTAACTAAGAGATATAAAGCTATGTTAATTAAGAGATACAAAGTTAGTTAAGAGATATAAAGCTATGTCAACTAAGAGATATAAAGCTATTTTGCAATCATTCATAGTTCCACTGTAAGATAACCTTGAAATCACATAATATTTAACAGCCCTTTTTCAGAATTTCTGGCAAATACTTTTTTATTTACTGAATGTGGTAATGCATTATGGTAACTTTCTGTAAGAAAAGAAATTCTTTAAGGCCCATTTTAATCAATTGTAACTGAATTACTTTCAAAAATCTTGTAACAAGGATGTAAACTTCGGTATTTGATTGCTGTTTAATAGTAGAGTATATGGTCCTAAAAAAAAACCTTGAAACTGAAAATTTATTTTTACTTTAAGAAGAAATTTGGAATAGCAGAACTACCAATATTCTCCTTACTTATTAAACCAATTTCTACTGAAAAATTGTAACTGGAAACATAATAATTTCATTATTATTTTTTCGCATAAACCTTTAAAACAACTTATTCCTTACAATATCCAGGTGAGCAGTGAATCAACCTCCTTTTACATTACGTGTACAGGAAATGATTATATTGTTATTCTAGGAGGTTGTAGAGGGCTAGGTATTTGAGTTTTACATAAACTGTGGTGAATTTAATGGACGAAATTTACTAGGAACTCGACAAATTCAGCTGCTTAATAATCTTAGCAAATAAAAGTATTCGGAGTATAAATTTCCCTACAGTAGTATATCTTTCAGGACATAACCATTTCGCGCAATGAAAGCAATTCATCTGAAAACATATTTACATCGCCGTGCTAAAATTTGAGAACAGTATTTAGTGAATTTAATTTCTTACCTTAATAGAAGCAAAATTTAACTAGAAACCATTCTCTGTTTCTTGCTTTTTATGCTCGCATTTTCTTTTTTTAAAAAATTCTTTAAATTAGTTTAAATGGGAAACATTAGACTATTTTAACTGTTAATCGAAGAGCTTTTAAATAACAAGCTATTAAGAACAAGAGCTTTTAAAAAGACCTAGTAATTGAAATGAAGACCTTTTAATAACAAGCCATAGTAATTTGAATATAATAACTAAGAACAAACTTCAACTGTAAAAATGTATTTATCACAAAAAAAACGAACCGAAACTTTAAGTAGAGAAATTATTTTTGAATTTTAAATTAAAAACAAGTGGTCGAATACAACAAAAAATTCGCATGCAATAACGCCTGCTTATTTGGTGTAAGACCAGCAAAAGAAACTCTTTATTTCTGTGATAAACCAAGAAGTTTGCTTCGAGTTTGCCAAGACCTATTTAATTTTGATGTTTTAGTAGAGATGATCAGGTTTCATTCGTCTTATTAAAACTATTCTCGATCAACATAGGTACAAATACACAACTAAAATCATAGTTCTATCATATTTAAAAGAAAAGCTGCCAAGAAGATGGACCTTTCAACATGACATCCTAAACATACAGCATAATCATTAGCGTCATTTTTAGACTCAGGAAAAATAAGTTCTCAAATGGCCATTGTAAAGTCCTGACTTTAATTTTATATAGCACTTGTGGCAATAATTTAATCGTCAGTTGGCATGTTGAAAACAAATAAATACAATTTATTACGATAACTACAGAAGTCTAGGAAGTTATTGAGATAGCGGCACTTGTCAAACTTGTGGACCTGACGCCATGACGTTGTCAACCGGTTATTGATTCTAAATGGTATATATCAAGTATTATGTTCGTTATACTATTGCCAGTAATTTTAGATGCTTTTAGTATTGTAAAATTTAAACCTGTTGTAAAATATGGTTAAACGTCGTTGCCGAACTTTTTCACGGCAATACGTTTTTTCTCGGTGATACGTTCTTTTACGGTAAATATATTTTTATATTGTATTGAAATAGATAATAAAAGAAATATTCTTTATGCAAAATGTAATTTATGGTTTGAGTCAACCTCTGTGAAAATTTCAGTTCAATCAGACCGTTATTTACTTTTCATAAATAAATTTTGCTTGTAAATATGAGTTTGTTAAAAACTTTCCGGTTTTAAACCTACAAAAATATGCAGAAAACTCGAGCTATTTAAAGATATTTCGAAGAGTGGTTAATTATTCGTTATTAATGGAAAAACAAAACGCCAATGCTTATTTTAAATCTATTATTTAAAAGACTGCGTCATAACTGTCGATGTTACAAAGTATGCTACTTTTTAACTTACAGGCTTTTTTCAAAATGACAGATTATGCGTTGGAGTAATAGAAAGTTATAGTCTGAGAATAAGTTAGATTGCTCTTTAAATCTTATTTTATTTACAAATTTGAATGCTAAATTTTTCACACAGAGAGAGAGAGAGAGAGAGAAATTGCGTGAAACATTCTAAAAAAAGCGATAAAAAAGGGATAAGATGAAAGAACATTAGTGAAAATATTTTGAAGGTGAAGCTATGCTATTGAAAAAATCTTGAAGCTGAAACGCTAAAGCTGCGTTTCTCAACAACCAGACAACATCCGCCAGAGCCAATTTCTTGAATAGGATTCTAAGCAACAACTCATACCATTTCAATATACAAAATAATATTCTTAAAAAAAGAAGCCACACTTTTGTTTGAAGTAAAACCGCTAAGAAAGGCTTTTATTTAATATTTTTAAATTGGAAATTGACTGCTTTATCAACAAATGTGTCACAGATGTTGTTAATGAATTGATATTCAGTATTATTAACATTATAGACGTATAAGAGATGGACGTACAACTCATTGCTTTACATCAAAGAGGCCGCAGAAATCAGCAAGCCCTGCGAGTTTCTTAGAAACTCTAAATTTTCACCCGTCAACAAAAAAATCAATTAAAATGGCTGCCTACAGTTTTAAAACAGAAATTATGATTACGCAGTATTAATTTAAACTTTTATAGCATTTGTTTAATAAGACTGTTCAGGATAAAGTAACTACTTCACGCGTTGAAAAATTACTAAACAAATCACACAAAGGTAAAGGAAATTAATTATCGGCACGAACAGATTTCATCATTTTTTCAAGATGAACATTTGTAAATTTGGGAACTTTTCTTCGTGTAAACAAAGTCTGTTAATGATAAAATAGACCTGTAAGATTAATTTTGAAATGACTAAAAAAACTATAGCAAAATATAAAAAAGCTTAAATAAAATTTTTTGTAAAGATCTGGTTTCATTCAAATCCTTGGTCCTTTATTCACCAGCTTTAATTTTGTGTATATTTTTAGTATTTTTCCGATATGTAGCCATTTTTTGCCTTGACTACTCCATAAGCTCCATAATATATATTCCACTATGAATTGTTTTTTAGTAGGTGTATTTTCTAATGGACTTTTTTATAATTTATTTGATATAACAAAACCTTTTAAAAAGTTATTCAAATTTATAATTACCTTGCAAAATGCGGTCAGATATTTCATATTTTCGTTTTTCATATTTCATATTTTCGTTTTTCATGATTCATATATTGTTTCTTTTTTTACAAAAAGCACATAATAACCCATTTATCTTTATCAAATAAAAATTAGTTTATATATAGATGGTAAATCATATTATTTTAACATTAAATATTTAGTTATTCTTTTGGTTTGTCATAAATTGGCTTTGCTAAATTCTTTAAAACTGTGACAAACTATCTTTTTCTTTATTGTATGTACATTTATTTTATGTATGAGTTATTTATCCTTAATTGTATATATTTCTGTTGTTAAACATAAAAATAGAAAATTCTATAATACTCATAAACTGGAAGTCTGCAGCAATATAATAAATGGAGTAGTTTCCTGGACATGAAACCAATATGCTCTAGGTAGCTACAAAATTAGTTGATATTTTGTATTATTTATCATATCTCTAGTTATACATGTACTAAAGTAGTAAAGTAAATGATCTCATTTTCTGTATTATCATCAGTGTTATATCTTAAAATATTAAGAATGTCTATCTATATAAAGTTAAGCTTAAAACTTGGTTCTGTTGCTGTTATCTTTAATAACAAAAAAGGAAATTGATGTGACTGGTTGGACGAGACCAAAAATTTTCGACGAATCCGACAGACTATAATATAATTTAATTTCTATTGTTTAAAACATAAGATAACTATGCGCAACGAGCATGGTTCGCAAAAAAAAAAACAATATCGTTGCACGTCTATCTCGTCCATGTTAACATATTACCAAGGGCCTGTTTATATGAACAAGGGCTAGCCCGTTTGCCGAGCTAGCCCGGAAAACGAGCCAGTTTTAAAAATTGCGCTTATATGAAATTTTGCCAAAAAAATAAAAAATGATATCGAGGTCAACCTGGCTTTTTCTAGCAGGGTTGGCCTCATTATCGGTAAAATAATAACTTTAAAGAAGGCGTCTGGCGACAAAAAAAAACACATTTCATTTAAACAATATGTTTAACTGGTATTACAACAAAAAATAATGCTTCTTAAAAGCCTAATTGTATTATATCAGCTTCACAAATTTAAATATGATAATTTTTTAAATATTATTCTTTTACGAAAACGATCACAATCACTTCAAAAGATATAACAAGCAAGAGAGAGGCGCCTTAAAAGAAAAAATCGTAGTTGCTGGTTTAAAACTGGCAGAACTGATTTATGGTAGTATAATATAATAACTGGTGTAGCTCCCATTGATGTATGAAAAACAAATTTTAGCCTTTTACAGTTTCTTTTCATGAATTTGGTTTCAGAGTTAAGCCCTTATTTATCTCCTGACCCTTTTTCGCCTAACTCTAGAGCTCTATCAGCAGATAAAAAAGTAGCTATCACTTTATATTACTTAAAAGATACTGGATCTTTGGTAAATTTTAAAAGCAAAACAACTAAAATTTTAAGTACACGGAAGTTGTTGGTTTTATTATTAAATTTATTATTTTACGCGGAAGCTTTTAAATTTAAAAAAATTGTAAGAGTTTATACGCATGCGTACAAATTTATATAAGAAATTAACCGGCCCGTTTGCTGAGATCTCGGCAAAAAACAGTCCGGGCTAGCTTGTTTATTCATATAAACGCAAAATAAAATTAAGTTAAAATATTGATGACGTCGATATCTCGGTCAACGGGCTGGCTCGTTTGCCGAGCCAGCCCGCTTTCCATATAAACAGGCCCTAAGATTAAATAAGAAGAATGTTAAAACGTAGTAAAACCTTAAGAATTTCAACTTCTAAACTAAAATACAGCATCATGGGCAATAACTGAAGAAATTTTCATCTTGGTGAAAAAGTTTAAAACATAGACAGGTCAAGAATACTTGCTAGTAGATATAAGTATTGCAGAGGTGATGAATGTCATTTAGACAGGAAGGGATACTTGACTTACGATTTATATAACGTCTTCGTTTTAGAGTGGCAATTTTTGACCCTTTTTGCGGTATTAAATAAGTTACTTGTAATATTATTGTAGTATTAGCACATTTACAATTTGGTTGATAAACTCCTTTTAGCAACACAATTCCATATGCTATGATAGAGATTAATAGAGATGAAATGGGAGAAATATATATACTTTTGTACTTCTAAAGTGATGCTATAGAATTAGTTTTCTATGGTATCACACATGCAAAACAAACTCATCCGATTATCTTTTAAGCATTAAAGATTTCAATATATTGTTTAGATTTTAGAAGGTCACACTGACGAAATATTATATATTATATATTGTTTAGATTTTAGAAGGTCACACTGACGAAATATTTAGTTGCGCTTTCAACTATGAAGGAAGCACTATTCTGACTGGTAATTTTAAAATATTGATATCGGAGAATATATATCAGAGATTTATAATGATTAACAGATCAACAGAGATTACTTAGGAATTACGGTTCGCTAGTTCGCTAGTGTTTCAAAAAATGGCTTGAGCTTAAGTGGGTAATCTTAAAACTGAAAAACTAGTCGAAAATGATAAACAATTTTACTATTGCCACGATATACGCTTAACGGGCAAAAACACACTATCTAACTTAAGATAGCTAACTCAAAATCCAAGATGGATAAAACTGTATAAACCCTTAGTGTCATCAATAGAACTTAACGAATATTTTTTCTACACTTAATTTCTTTAAATAAAGTAGATTAAACTTATTGTTATTAACACACTTTTAAAAATTTTTCTTATCAAAGAAAAGACTTGGAAAGATTTTTTTTGGTTGAAACACTATCGATAAGGGACATTTTTCCATGCAATAGAAACCACAAAGATCTGCAAAAATAGATTTCTTGATAAGCCAATTTTTTCTCATTAATCATAATGCTCAATAACTTGTTAAGAAACTTGAAAGAATAAGAAAATGACCATCAGCCATAAATCAGCCTCGTTGCAAACTCCAGGGTGGCACAAAAAAAACTTGTTAAGAAATTTCCTCGTTAAAACAGTTGACATAAAGTTTAATGAGTTTTACAAACTCATTAAACTTTATATTTAAAAAATTATAAATTAGTAATATTTGAACAAATTTGTTCACGTTTCTATTTTTTTATTTTTTAACTTATCACTTTCTAAATAGATTTATTCCCAACAATCGTTTAAAAAGGCAAAAATCACATGTTACAGCAGGGTTAATAATTATAATGGGAACAAAGTACCTCACACCATTTTTAAGTTCTTTAAGGACGTCTTCTGTATTCACATACTTTATATAGTCTACTGTATTTTGAAATAACTATTTATGTAATCAGTGTTGAATTTATTTAGATTTATCTCCGCCGGAGCGGATTTAGGATACTTTAAGCAATTGAGGTAGGGTGATTATTCCATTAAAAGTTTTTATGCATTTTTACATCCTATCATACATTTTGACACACTGTATTTAAATGGTAAAGCAAAAGCCGACTTCTGAATCAATTTGTAAAAAATAAAAGTAATAGAAATCACGGTTTAAAATAATATTAAGCTTTCAAAAATAAGTTCGTGGGTAAAAAGAATCCAATCATTTGCTAAAAAAGAATCGCTGCTCTTAGTAATTGCTTTACTCTCCAAATCTTTCATATTCGTAATCTCTGAAACCAACCCAATAAACGTTTTCGCTTTTCCTCTAACTTAAAATTTAACTTTTAATTTTCATGCGCATGCGTGAATTCAAATAAGTGGAATAGTCATTTGTTTGTGCATCAACGATTTTGCATTTATTCAGTAAATTTAGCTGATATTATTTTGTTTTTCAATTTATGGAGGATCCAAATGAACAGGTATTAACTGTAATAAAAAAGTTATTTTTCTTTTTTTTATAGAGATTTGCATATTTTAAGTTTTAATGAGAGAAAATGCTAAATAAAAATGTATACTCAATTTTTAACAGTAAAAAATTTTTTTTTTTTAAATGTTTTCATCATAGTGAAACAGGAAAAGTACTTTTTAATCACGTGTTAATTATAACTATCTGTGTTTGGATGTGATTTTTAATATCATGTGACAATAATGTTTACGCCGCGCTTAGTTTCAAATGAAAACATGTATTACAGCGGCTCTTAATTTTACTGATTTTAAAATAATTTTCGTATTTTTTTCAAATGAAATGATGTACATAAGAGTACATAATATCACTTTTTTGTTCATTAGTTTTGTTGTCTTAAACTTTCTGTATAATCCCATTATTCCTAATAAATATTGATGTCTACATGCCTGTAAGTGTTCATAAGAGCATGTACCTGCTTACAATCATGCTATTTCCCTATTTTATGTTCGTTACATATTTATATAATAGCTATATTCTATAGGTGAATTAAAAACAAGAAAAAAAAATTGTATTTTTTTCTAAGTTCATTAAAATATTTTAATTTTTAAAGTTTCATTAACTTATGAAATTCTATTAAATTCTATGAGAAAAAAAAAAAAAAAAAAATTAAAAATAAGTAAACTGGTGTAGAAAAGAATAGAGAAAGTTGTGATCAACTAAAATCATCTAAAATAGAGAAAATTTCTGAAGCAACAAATGTACATTCATATCACTATTGTTTACAATCAATAGTAATATATATATATATATATATATATATATATATATATATATATATATATATATATATATATATATATATATATATATATATATATATATATATATATATATATATGATCATTCTTTATCTAAAAAACAAAACATCTGATAAGAAAATGGCAAGTACCTTAGAACATGGAGATTCATGCAATAAAACTATAATGCTTTCATTCCAGAACATAAAACAAATTTAACTACACTTACTTTGTGGTATCCTTCATTTATAGTGTCTTATTAGTAATTTCCATCCAATTTGTTAAATACATGTTCTCTAGAGGGTAGACTTGTGATTGCAATTGATGTGTATTTATAAAAGATATTTTAATGTAAAACATGCTATGCTCAAATTTTGTAAGCTAAATCAAGTTCTATTTCATTGATTATACTTATTTTACTTTTAAGTAAATTAAGTAGCTATTAGAAAGTAGCATATATTTATTTTTCTTTTTTAAAAGTTTTGGTATCTTAACCTTTATAATAAAACCTGAGTTTTTTATAATAAACTAGATAAAATAATCAATGTGTAAAAAAACTGTTTTAATGAAGAGTATTTACAAAAGACTTGGTTTTTGCATTCTTTCTGGTCCTTTAAATATTCTGGTAACTAAGCAATTATCTGCAAATGGTAAAACTTCAAATAAATTACACAAATTTTCTGTAATAATTTCTACTGTATGTTGTCTTTTTTTTCAAGAATCATTCAATGTTAATGGTCTATTTTTCATTCAGGATGAAGCAAACGCTAACTTGTCAAACTCTTCTGGTTTGTACTTAAATTTGTTTACATATAAACTTACATTTTAAACAATCAACTTTTTCATCATTGTTACAGTAATGCCTTTTTATTATTCAAACTGCACTTTTAAATCTGCTAAATCTTTATTTAAAGTAGCTAACTTTAACATGTTTGCTTCTTAAGATGATCAAGAGTTTGTGGTTACTGCTGAAATGATGATAGATGAGGATGACTATGAGGATACATTAGATGAGGAAGAAGAATTAGATGAAGGAGATGAGGATGAACTTGCTGATCTTCAAAAGGCTAGTATTTTTAAAACGTGAATTTTGTGAGACCATAACAATCAACGTAGCATGACATCTTCCTTAATTTATGTTCCTTAGATTATCATAAAACCTCAAACCCTTAATCACTTTTTAAATATTAAAAATTGTTTCAACCATGACACATAAGCCACACAGTGCATTAACTGCTTGATGTTTTTATAACACCTATAGAGAAAAAAAAACTTTGTAATTTTTTTTTCCTGTTACATTCATGAATTTAAAACCTATTTTATCTAATGTCCTGCAACTTTTTATGGGTTAATTTACATCGTAAATATTAACTGCAGTACATCTAAATGTGTTGATAACATTCCAAAATGTAAAATTCATAAAAAGTATTTTATATAAATGAAACTTTGTTTAAGTAGTAAAATCTTTAAAATTAACATTCATTAATTGAAATTTGTTTGAAGATTTGCTGAAATTTTATAATGGTTGTACTTAGGAAGGTGAAATGCCAATTGAAGACCTTTTAAGAATTTACTACAAAACAGACACCCCACAGGTTGGAAGTGCTTCTCAAATTGAAAGTGAATGTATAAAAGATGATACAAATTGTGATGTTTCTCAAATAAATGATGATGATTTTGATCCATTTGGAAACCAACGAATAACAAGAGGGTGTATGTATAGCTTTTTTTTTTTTTATTGAGTTTCGGTGTTTTTTTTACTAAAAATAATTTAAAGTGTTCATATTTACAATTAGTTTTCTTTCATGAAAAGATTAATTGTTTTAGGGAATTTATTTTATTAGGTGTATATATGCAAGTGCATAGTATCTACTCTATATGGTATATGCTAGTTTATCCTTGGCTTATACTCTTAGTATATACTCTATATACATTTTAAGTAGGGCCCTGCGAATCGCTTCAATTCAATTCGCGAATCAAATGTCGCTTCGATTCAAGATTCGATTCGAAAAAAATGATTCGAAATTTTCGAATCATTTTTTTATTTAAATTACTTTATGTTTTCATACAAACGGCGTTAAAAAGTTTTCAAAATATCAATATTTATGTTATCAGAAAATTCTGCGGTAGAGTAATTTTGGAACGTAAACATACTTTTCATTAAAATTAATTGTCGATTAGGGATTTAAACAGAGCGGAACGCAAATTAGTAACGCAAAAGTTAGGTTTTATTTTTTGAGTCGTTAATGTTTAACTTCGCTTTCACTAAAGTAATTTTAAATTCGATACTTTTTGTTTGTGCTAGATCAAGCTATTTTCGCATCAAGCTATAAAATGACTTCTAAAAAATTGGCAGTTAAAGAACTCTTTGAAAAAAAAAGGAGTATTCTGGCAATGCAAACAAGAAAATTGCAACAAAAAGTATTCTGTTCAGAAAACTGGAACTTTATCTCATCTATGGAACCATTTAAAATGTGACCATAAAAAACTACACGTAGAAGCAACAAAAAAGCGCACATCTGCTACTAAAAGAAAAAAGAATTCCGATAACACAATCGAGCAATCATCAAGTTCCTCGTTAAATTCGTATTTTATTCGACCTCCAATAGATAGAGTTATTAAAAAAAACTACGACCATGCAGTGCTTAGATTTGTAATTGAAGATGGAAGATCATTTGAGACAACTTCTGGATCTGGCTTTATTAATCTGTGCTCGGTGCTTACTCAAGGGCAATATCATCCACCACACCCGACCACTTTATCTCGAAATTTAGGTGACATGGTCGATGATTTATATATTAACTTCCAACAAAGTATAAAAAGCCAGTTAATCTCTAAACCTAGCATCACTTTTGATCACTTTAAAGCCAACAATGGCCATAACTTTCTTGTTTCTACTTGCCACTTTATTTCATCCTCTTGGGTTTTAGAATCATGCTGTTTATCAGTTGTAAATCTGGAAGTAATAAATGCTTGTCACAAAGCTACTTCCACTGAAGAAATTTTAAGAAATGTGCTGTCAAAATTTGACTTGACTTCAGATAATATTTTCCGAGCTACAACCGATACTACTCCTAGTATGCCATGCACACTTAAACTTCTTGGGATTGATTGGCTAGGTTGTTGTGCTCATAAACTCCAACTTTGTGTGAAATCAGCTATACACAACCAACCAATTCTTGTTACATTAATTAGCAAGGCTCATAAAATAGTAGGATTTTTTCACTCATCATCAGTTGGACAGGCAGCTCTCAAAAAGTATCAGATTTCTCAAGGAAAACCTGAGTCAAAGCCTCCAATGGATGTGGAAACGCGCTTTAACAGCACTTCTAATTTATTGGAATGGATTTTAAAAAAGTAATGGTTCTATAGAGATTGCTCTAGTTGAGTGTTCACAAAAAAAAACTGTATGAAAGTGCCACCGACTTGTCTAACTGAAACAAAAGTGCAATTATTAACAGTAGTCGCTCCTATTTTTAATGCAGTATCTGAAGCCACCACTATACTAAGTGCGGAAAAAAGCGTAAGCATTAGTTTAGTTTATCCGTGCATTACAACTTTGAAAAATTATCTTCGCTCGATGGATAAAAGAGGGATGGGTAAATTTGTTGACGATCTTATTACGCAGTTGGAAATGAGGTTTGATTTAAGTGAAGACGTTTTTCTTACCGCTACTTTCTTAGACCCTCGATTTAAATCAGAAATGCTTACTTTGGCAGAGAAACAAATGGTAAAATCTTTTCTAATGACATCTGAAAAAAAACACGATTTAAATATCACTATGATTCCCGCTGAAATTCAACTCGAAGTAGCAAATTTGTCATCTGAAGCAAATGGAATTTTTGATAAAATGTTTGAACATATCTCTAAAAATCGTACTCTACCAGAGAAAAGAACTTTAGATGAGCAATTAAATTTTGAAACTACTGCATACATCGAAGAGAAAACGTTGGGACGTTCAGATTGTTCTATTCTCTACTGGAAAAACAAACGTAACATTTTCCCTTTATTATCAAAAGTTGCAACTGATTTTCTTGCTGTTCAAGCTACAAATTGTTCGTCTGAAAGAGTTAACTCTGTGGGAGGAGGAGTGATCGACAGTAAACGCAATAGTCTTTCCGAACAAAATGCGGAACGGTTAATTTGGGCTAGAAGTAACAAAAAGAGTTTGTTCAAATAACATTCAAGTTTTGTAATATTTTGTATAGTATACATAAAAATAAAGATAAAAAACTTAAATTTCTTTCAATTAGTGATTCGATTCGTGATTCGATTCGATTCGCGAATCAAGACCTGCTTCGATTCGAGATTCGATTCAAAACTAAAAATGCCAATTCGCAGGGCCCTAGTTTTAAGTAATAGTGCATTAAAAGTAAAAGCTCAAATAGTTACTATATAATGATTTTTTTTACTACAAGTATGGTAAATAATATTGATGTGGCTTTACTGGAAGCCATGTGACTGCCTAAATTATAAATTGAAAATAATTAGTTATATTAATTGAACAACATGTTTTCTGAGAATATAAATGTTGTATAGCACACTATTGAAAAAAATGAGTTAGACCTGCTAATATTTAAGAGTTGTGAATTTAAAAAGTTGAAGGTAGGTGTCATTTTTTACTTTTATCCTTGTCTGTCCAATTGTTCATCTGTCACAAAGTAGGTATCCTCAGCAAATGCTCAGAATAGCTTTATCATATAATGATGTAAACTTGTAGGAGTGCATGAGTTTTGTCACAGGAAATTTTTTGATAATTAAATTGCTTGTTTTAAATGAGTTTGTGTGTAGTCGCTGTAAAATTAGAATGTAAACTTTTTGTTTTTGGATTCTACTCATTTCTATCAGAGTTATAACTGTTTTTGAAGTAAATAAGCATAACTTATTAATAAAGATTTTTCATCTCAAAATCACACTATTGATAGAAATCCTGCTAGAGAAATGTAAGAAATTTTTTTTTTTGTATTTTTAATAAAATTTGTACATATATATTACAAATAAGTAGATCGTAAAATCTACTTACCTTAATCTATTACAGACTACTCCATGCGTCTTTAGGCTCCCTTTACTTTATACTATGCTGGCATAATATCTTTATCTAAAACATCTATCTAATAACAGTTTAAGTTATGTTATCAATTTCTTAGTTTCATTTTCTTTTCATTATTTATTTCAAGTTCTTTATTTCATAACAACTATTCTCTCTGATAGGCTCTTTTTCTGATTGAAGTCCTGTTATTTACTCCTGTTGTTTACTATGCTTTGTCTTATGCTAACTTATATTCTATTATAATTCAGTACAATTGTGTTTGTTTATGCAGGAAAAGAAAAAGAGATGAAGACATTTAGAAGGTTAATATAACAATAACAAAAAAGTAGTGTCACATACAAATGTTAAGGGTTGAGAGAGACCTGGTAGAAAATTAGAAAACCATTGCTTGCCACTTGATTTGGTTTTTTTATAAAAATCTTCATAAAACCTAATCAAAATAAAGATAATAAATGTACAATTACTTTTTTGCAGCCATAACCCAGTTAACAGCTAAAAGGGTAGTTTTATTAGCTAATTAGGTACTAGTTAAATAGTTTGTGGTGTTCTTCATTTGCTGGCTCTTTTGTCATCTCTAATCCTTCCCAACGTTCTGCTTGTTATTATATTGGATTTTGGTGTGAGAGATCAACTTTATGTTCGTGTAATGTTAGTGACAATCCTAAGATTTATTTTATTATTTTTTTTTTATTATAAAAATTTAAGAATTTTTTTGTCTTTTGTAATTCAGTTTGATTGAAATACTGTCAAAATGAAATAAAGTAGTAAATGTTAAATAAAAAGTGAAAAATTGTTTTGTAGCTGTTTTTTATATTTTAATATAAAGGTATGAAAGATAAATCTACAATAAAAATAAAGACAAAAGAATCCTAAAATTTTATATATAAATTTTTTTAAATTTTAAACTCATCAAAATATTTTGTGTTGTATAGTAATAAAGTTTTTAAATTTTAGAATCATTTCATCTTACATGGTTTTTTTCATAGCCCTTTTAAGTACAAGTAAAATATAATAATTTTTTAAATTTCTAGAAATTTTTAATACATGATCAGAAAAAAAATTATTACATAATCAAAAATTATTATTACAAAATCAAAAATTTTAACTAAACAGTTCAAAGTATCAAGAAAACTATAAGACTGTGTGCTTAATGACATTTATATTATCAGGTGATTAGTAATATATTGCATTAGTTTATTAAAAAAATTCAAACTAACCTGATGAATTCTTTTCAATCTAGATGACAAAAATTGCATGACGTAGCTTCAAGTTTTTATATAGTGTTACGTTTTTTAACTCTACACTTTTTTTTATAGTAGCTGCAGTAAATTCACAATATTTTGATGAAGATTACTCTTCAGATGAAGAATATCAACCAACAGCAGAGGACTGGAAAAAGGTTTGATTTATGTTACATGACATAATCCAAAGTTAGGATATATGCATCATTTACAGATGATCCATTTCCTTTTTCTAGAACTACACAAATCAACCAATAAAATCAATCAATAAAATACTACTTATGTTATCAAATTTGTTCGATCATTAATTTTATGCTGGTTAATATTTGTTTATTATAGGAAATACAAATTGGGCCTGACCATCAAGCTGAAGTAAAACAGTTATTGTGCCCTTATAAAGACGGGGAAGAAAGTGAGAAAATATTTAACAACATAAATAACATAGAATAACTTTAAGACCAAAAAAGGTGCAGTTATCAAAGCAGTCTGTAAATTTGGAATACAGAAGCATAAATACATAAAAATGTTTTTATGATAACTTGTTATAATAGTCTGAGGGAACCTCAGGATATAGTTGGGGATAAATGTATTGAGGGTACTTATGCTACTATTATAAATCAACTTGTAAATTAGGTATTCAATTTCTTCTGGAAAAGAGTAATTGTCTGTTTTTAGCTGCAGAAAAAGATGATAAGCTGCTATGGAAACCGGATATTATAAGTGCACAAAAGCGTAAGTTTCATGTTTCACTAGAGAATTTTCAGTATTGAAGATCTTTTTGGGCTTTTTTCTAAATTGCAATAAACTTCTTTTAAACTTTAGTTGCAAAGATCTAATGTCACGTTGTGGTATTATATTATGATTTTGTGTTATGATGTCATATTATAATGTTAAAGATAATATTTTGCACTTGAAAATTTAAGTAAAAACATTTGGCTCTACTTAAACTGTTTTTAGCTTTTTTCTTTCTGTTTTTCAATCTAAAAAATTTGTTTTTAGTTCAAAGTTATTTAACTGTTGTTTACAAGCTTATGGAGCATGGTTATCAAGCCCCTGATCATGATGATGAACAGGTGTCATATGGTTTCTTTTGTATTGTCTTACATTTTTAAATTGATCAATATAGTTCAAAAATCTTTATATTTTTAAATACTGTATTGCAGAAGGAAATGAGTAGGAGAAAAATTAATCTAAGTGTTATTGTAGAAATAAGGACTTTAAGTTGTTTTGAAAAATTACTGATTCTCAAAAATATTTTTGTGCAATTAGGCTCTCTTTACACTGCTTCAAACAGGTGATGTAAACATTGCAATAAAGAAGCGCCAAGAACAAGAATGTCAATCACAGGATGTCAGTTTATGGTCAGAAGATGAGTGTCAAAATTTTGAACAAGGTTTTCACTTTGTTATTACTAATGTTTTTAAAATTTTAAATTTTCATACTTAAAAGAAACAAAAATGGAAGAATGCAAACATTGTAGGGTTAGGTAGGTCTATTTTTAGTTTAAAAAAATTTTTCTTATATAAATAGTGAACAGAAATAGAAAATTTATTGTTTATTGTTTGTATATTTTTACTCATATTTCAAACTATTATGTTATGTATATTTGATAAGTTCATGCATATGAGATTGAGTGGAAAAATTTTACAAATATTATTGAGAATAAAATGTTAAAGTGAATAGTGTTTAATATTCTGGATAGGTTTATGAAAGTTGTTGATTTCCAAAAGGAATGGCAGCTTTTAATTTATCTTAAAATCTTGTTTCTAAGATTTACAAAAAAAAAAAAAAACCTCAAATAAGTTAAATTTTTTGTTAAAGATTTACTTTTTCTTGATTACAACAACTTTGAATAGTTAAGAATTATTCATGTTTTAATCTCTTGAGGCATTCGATGATGGTTTTAATTCAACTTATATCTATTTTAAAGTTTTTAAAATCTGTAATGCTTACTGTTATAAGTCAGTAATAAAAAATAAAATCATCTGTGTGTATTTGTTTTTTTTTATTTAAGAAATCAGTCATTTTAAATAAGGAAAATAAAAGCAAAGGTGCATATAATGCTAATATATTTAATTAGAATAAGTATTTGTTGTAAATTCTTTTTTAATAATACATGTGAAAACTTTTGGCTAGAAATCGCTATCTATTTGTGCATCATTTTTATTCAAAGTTCTCTTTCTCATAGTAATTCAAAAGAAGCCTGGAGAACCATTAACATAAACACTGTAACTGAATTTTTCTAGATGTAAGGTTATGTTGTGCATTCAGTGGGTTATGATGGGTCTCCAGGCTTCACTTATGATTTTTTAATAATGAATATCAAATTAATTGTATTATTATTTACAATTAATGAAATAATTTTATGATAATCATATAATGCTGTTTCTGTATACTCTATTGGTTTCAATAGTTCTGACCCAGGACAGGTTTGAACATTTAATATGTGAGTCAAGCATACTTCTAAATAAATAAAGATTCATGTCAGCCATTTTAGGATTTTCCATTCCTTTCAAAACTGCTTCCCATCTAAAGTTATCAAAATCTTATTTCAAAGTTTGTTAGCTAGCTCAAGGTCTTTCCATAATGTTTCCTTAATGTTAATTCTTTAGATTCATATTTCAAAGAGATTTTCTAGTTTTCTGGATGGATATTGTGCCATTTGTCATTGTTTATATATTTGTTAATTATTTTATAATTTTGTTATAGGATTGCGTGTATTTGGTAAAGATTTTCGTCTTATTCAGCGTAATAAAGTACAGTCCAGGACAGTTGGTGAAATAGTACAGTTTTATTATCTTTGGAAGAAAACAGAACGCCATGATGCTTTTGTCACTCAGACAAAACTCGGTCGTAAAAAATATACAATACCAGGCATAGCGTAAGTTTTAAATTTTATGATTTTTTACAGAGTAGTACAAGTACTTTACTGTTTTAAGAACATTTAATATTTTCTAAACTGATTGTAAAACCGTTATTTATGTTGTTACAGAGATATGATGGGTCGGTTCATAGAGGAAAATGAAAGTCTATATTCTAGTCGGTCTGGAAGCCCAGTCTCTACAACTGAAAATAACACTAATAATCCTTTAATTAAAGAAGATATTGAACAGGAAATATTTAGATTCAAAGACTATACAAACAAAGGATCTTTGAACAACACCTGTAGTGCTCAGTATGGTGTTGAACGGACTGAACTTGAGCCACAAACACATATAAATGGTAATACTGAAATATGGAGGGTTTCTTCACATACACAACCTCTCTCTTCTGCAAACTAATAGAAAATAGTTTCCTGTATTGATTTTTTTTTTCCTCTTCTTTTTTTTTTTTTTTTTTTTTTTAATTTTAAATTTTTTACTGGACAACATAAGAGATTTTTAAAGTTTCTCCATGAGGAATTTTATTTAAAAAATTTATTTTACATTTTTGTTTTTCATTAGGAAATATGCTGCATAAAAAAAAAATGTGTAGTTCTTAATTTTTATACTTAGTTCTTTTCTTATATATATTATTTGTATCACCAATATTTATATGGTTTATCATTATTATAGTAAAGTATATTTATTTGATTTAGGCATTATTGTTGTGGTTTTTTTAAGACTTTTATCTGCTTTAATTCTAACTATCAGAATTTTGTAAAAATTAATTTTTCAAACTTTTTTTTCTCTTAATGTCTTTCAGCACATTTCACTGTTTTTTGTTTTGTTTTTTTAAATCTTTTTTTCAGACATGCTTCTCTGATTGATGCTTGTGATGTATTATGTTTCATCATGAAATGAAAATTGATTATAAATGTTTATTATCAAAATATTAAATTTACTGTGAATATTTTTCTCACAATGTTATTTTTGTGCTTATGTTCGTATTGTTTTTGCAAAAAGAAATAACTGAAAAATATTAAAAATTTTTTTCATTTCCAAATAAAACATCAAAAAGGGAAAAAATAAATTTTTTAGAAAGAGTGGAATTTTGATAAAATTTGAAAGAATTTTAAGTGATGAAAAACAAATACAAGTACAAATAAAACTTTATTGCATATATATACACCTTAGTCTTAGAATTTAATATTGCAATAAGTTTTAGGCATCATGCAATCTTTGTTTTTCTAATTGACATGCTTTAAATTAAAAATTTTTCCTAGAAAATCCTCAAAAAGTTTATATATTCATCTTTTTGCTAACTTGGGCATGGTAATAGTTGCATTTGTCCATCCAGACCTTGGTATTGGTGGTGCAGAAAGATTAGTATGTGATGCTGCTTTGGCTCTTAAAAGCAAAGGTCACATTGTACAGATATTTACATCACATCACAACCCAAAGCATTGTTTCACTGAAACTATTGATGGAACCCTTTCTATTAAAGCGATAGGTGATTGGTTACCTAGGCAAACTCTAGGAAGATTTTATGCTTTCTGGGCTTATGTTCGAATGATTTATGTTGCTCTTTTCTTAACATGTTTTTCTGATTATAGACCTGATGTAATTATATCCGACCAAATATCAGCATGCATTCCGATTCTGAATTTAAACCAAAAAGCGCGTGTTATATTTTATTGTCATTATCCAGATATGCTGTTGACAAAACGAGACACATTACTAAAAAAATTGTATAGAGCTCCAATTGATTGGTTAGAGGAATTCACTACAGGTAGATGCCCATGTTTATTTTACAAATCGGATTTTAAAGTTTGAAAAACATGTTAAAGTTTAATCAATTTTTTTTGTTCTTTATTTTTTAGGTCTTGCTGATATAATCTTAGTAAACAGTAACTTCACATCAGAAACTTTTCATCGTTCATTCACAACATTGTTCAGTTGCCAACCCAGAGTGCTTTATCCTAGCTTAAATTTTGGTTCTTTTAATTTGATTGATAATGCAAAACGAACAGAACTTATAAATGGCTATTTGCCTCCTGGGAAGGAGTTTGTTTTTCTCAGTATCAATCGTTATGAACGTAAGAAAAATCTTGCACTTTGTATAAATGCACTGAAAGAGTTGAAAAAGTTATGTCTGATGAAAACATGGAAAAAGGTGCACCTTATTATTGCAGGTAAAATCTAATCTTGCATTGAATATTAATCTTGGGAACAGTTTCAAGTTACACTAAGTGTTTGTTGTTATACTAGGGGGTTACGATGAAAGAGTAAGCGAGAATAAAGAGCATTATGTAGAATTACATGAGCTTGCAATATCATCTGGTGTAAGTGAGAACATATCATTTATGCGTTCAATTACTGATGAACAAAAAGTTGCTCTTTTACAGTCAGCTACATGTCTTATTTATACGCCTAGTAATGAACATTTTGGTATTGTACCTATTGAAGCCATGTATATGAAGTGCCCTGTAGTTGCTTGTAACAGTGGTGGACCAAAGGAGACTATACTGCATAAGGTAATTTTTAAGTGTTTTTTTTATAATCACATTTAAGTATGTTGACTTCTTTCTTTATACAACATGTATGAAAAAGTGTATACTGTATAAGTGTTTTCCTGGTTACTGCATAGTTACTGCATAATGTATAAGTACCTGTACTTAAGTATGTTTTGATTTAATGGATGATTGCTCTGCTAAGTATTATTTTTTAGTGTTTACAAATACTAAAAAAAACTCCCATTTAAATTTTCTAATTTCTAACGTGTGTTATAGCAATAATTTTTTTTTTTTTCTTAAATCAATGGTAAATACTTCTTTTCATCAAGTAGTTTATCTTGAATATGTATTTTTCCTCGTAGTTAAGTTAAATAATTTAGTAATTAAATTATTTGAAATCAAAATATCTAATGACCACTGATACTTATCTTACATTTTCTAATATATCTACATTTTCTTTTAAAATATATAGTCTTATCCTTCTATCTATTCCCTTTTTTAGTTCATTTTCAAATTTATGATAGTGATTGAATTCTTAAAAAAAATTGATTCTTAAAAAAAAAGATTCTTGAACGTAAAATCTTAAAAAATGCATGCGAAAAATAAAAATAAATGCTTTGTTTTTGAATTTCTTTTTCTAGAATTTTTAAAAATATTAACAAAAATTTAAAGTTTTTTTTAAAATCAGGTTACTGGGTATTTATGTGAACCAAAACCTGAGCAGTTTGCTGATTCACTTATGGCATTTATTAATAACGAAAAGATCACATCCACAATGGGAGAAAACGGCCACGATAGAGTAATGAAGAATTTTTCGTTTGACGCTTTTACTTTGAAACTAGATGGATTGGTAAGTTCCGAGTTTAATTTTTATTGTTTCGTTTAAATCACTTTAACGTTTAATCTTTTTCTAACTCGATAAAATTTATAAAACATTCTTTATGATTTGTGTGGCTTGGGAAAAGAATGTTAACGCTTATTCTGCGTAGATTACATGGTAATAAAAAAATTTTCTTAAGCCTCTTCAGGCGGCATAGGTACCTACATTTCTTTTTATTAATTTTTCACTACAGTTGTAGTATTTCTCTACACTGTTAAAAAAATATCGCGTTTTCTACGGAAAACTTCCGGCAGCTACGATGACAAAACTTCCCGTTATTTTACGGAAAAACCCATCACATGTAAACGGAAATTCTGTAAATAAACGGATATTTCCGTTTAAATACAATGGGTTTTTTCCGTTTATTTCCGTTAAATAACGGGAGGTTTTGTCATCGTAGCTGCCGGAAATTTTCCGCATATAAACTGAAATTTCCGTTGAAAATCAATGCGTTTTCCCCGTTAAACAACAGAAAGGTTGTGGCAACTCAACTGCCGTATAGTTTTCGTAAATGAAAGGAATGTTGTTCATATGAAAATTTAAAAAGTGAACATTTTAAATGTAAAATAGATTGAATGTTATCGAAAATATTATCTAAAACAAATCATTTTTGATTTACAATAAAATATTAAATTTTCCGTGATTAAATAATCAATTTGTAAATAAACAACTTCAAATAAAAAAAAAAAAAAATAGTTAATAAAGTATTAGTACATAATAATATAATTATATTACATAATCCTATATAAATTTACAGTGGGGTGCAAAAAAAAAGCCACACTCAATTTTTTAATAAAAAAAAAGCAATAAAAAATGTCTCAAACTCATATAATAAAAGTGATATAAGACAATTTTGATAGAAATGCTTTTGACATTATTCTATATTGCATATAATAAAAAGAAATTAGGATTTGTGAAGTATTTTTCAAGTTTTAGTTGTATAAGTACTTAATTGGCCACGCTTTGTTTTTTATGACTTCTGCGCATCTAGAAGGCATACTATCTACATGCCTTTTTAATAAGTCATTTGGCAAAGCATTCCAACCAACAAGAAGAGTTTGGAACAGTTTATCTTCATTTGTTGCCCTACGATCTTTCAACTTTTTATCCAATATAGACTATAGGTTTTTAATTGGATTTAAATCAGGAGACTGTGCTGGCCAAGACATAACTGGTATCAATTTAGATTCTAGATATCTCTTATTCAACCGTGCTGTATGTTTGGGATCGTTATCCTGTTGAAAGATGTAGTCACCATTAGGAAAAAATTCTTTTATACTTGGTCCAAGTTGATTAACTAAGATTTTGTGATACAAATGCTGGTCCATGGTGTCTTTCACCCGGTAAAGTTGTCCAACTTTGTGTGCACTAAAACAACCCCACACATTGACCTTTTTGTCATGTTTAATGGTTGCGTTTCATGTTTGGGGGTTGAATTTTCCCCAATTAATTTCCAACAGTGAGGTCGACCATTATAAAACAAGATGAAAGGAGACCCGTCGCTCCAAATAACTTTAGCCTATTGTTCACATGTCTAATCTTTGTGCTCAATGCACCACTTTAATCTTTTTTTGCGATTGATTTCACTAACAAATGGTTTTTTTATTTGCTTTCCAGAAAAAAATTCACCTGATACTTTTATTCGATGAGATATTATCCACTTTGAGATATTAGTAAGGTTCAAATCTAGTTTTATCTCACTACATGTGATTTTACAATCTTTTTTGACAACATTAAGAATGTAGCGATCTTCCTTTTTTGAAGTTTTAGGTTTTCTCCCTGATCCAATAGAGCTTTCAGTTGTACCATTTTGTTTATATTTCTTCACCAATCTGCTAATAGTGGAGTTTAAAACGCTCTACATAGCTTCTATGAGACTCTCCTTGGTCAGCAGCTTCAATAATTCGTCCAATTTCTATATCCGTTTGCTGTTTTCTAAAATATTAAATGTGCCCATATTATTCTGTATCTCTAATGATTTTTGTTATATAAATATTAGTTTATATATATGCATACCTCTTCTTTCCTGAATTTTTCACTGCCACATCCAATTTTTTTTGTTTTGCTTGATTATACAATTTATACTTGAAATCAAGAAAAAATATCAGTGTGGCTTTTTTTTGCACCCCACAGTACATAAAAATTTATTTTTATCTAATATATATATATTAGTTTCGTAAAATATAAATAAATCAACTCAAATGCAAAAAAATATAGTATTTCCTTTCTTATCCATTTCGAATCAACTAAAAATAAAAATGCATAAGTTTTTGAGTAAGGAAACATTTTAATATTTAATAAAGTAATAAATTTAAAAAAAAACTCATTGTGTGCAATGATTGATTACTTTAAAGTTGTTACTCTATATGACTGATTTAGCGAAGGCCAATTTTTTACCATTGTTGGTGCCAGTACTAAATTAGATTTAAATTAAAATTAGAAAATTAGATTTTTTTATATTATTAAGTAAATAAAAATCTTTAGAACTTCTTTGAAATCAAATTCTAATAATCAATTACTAAATTTACCAACCAAATAATACGATGATTTTTTGAGCAGCAGATAAATTAAGAAAAAGTTTAAAACTCTATTTTAACTCTAATAACAATTATTCATTCTAATAAACATTTTAACAATCTAAATGTTCTTTTCTAATCTTTAATAAAAATTTATTTTGATTTATTATAAAACCATTTAAAAAATAAAATTTTAAATTTTTTATACTAAGTTATTTTACTTATTTTATATACCATTGTTATATATTATAATATAATGAAAAATGAATATTTTATAACAGAAAATTAATAACTTTAACCCATCTGGTCCTAAATCATCGCTAAAAAAAAAACTAAATTTATGAAATAACATTTCATTATTCTAAGAATGTTTGAAAATTAACTTTTTCTTGCTTAAGCTAAAAATTGTTACAAAACCACTATATCTCTCTTTATTACTAATATTTTTGCTAAACACAAAATAATTAAAAATAATTAATTTAATATCCCTGGAGTTGATAATACATCAGTATATATATATATATATATATATATATATATATATATATATATATATATATATATATATATATATATATATATATATATATATATATATATATATATATATATATATATTTTTAAAAAATATAATAATATTATATATTAATTTATATAATATTTATATAAATTAATATATAATATTATTATATTTTATAAAAAGTTATGTTATAAATATTATATCTAGAATGAAATCCAACTTTTGATAAAAGCATTACAAATTTTTCAGTAAATAATCGAAGAAGAAGAAGATGCAATTGTCAACTTTTATAAATATTTCTATTTCTTTTTGAAGCTAAATGTGTACCCAAATATAAGTTTGAAAAATCATCACTTATGGCGGTTTAACATGTTGATTATAACTGCAGTTATTAATACAACGGAAACTTCCGTATTTGAAAATTTGGCCGCAGATACGGAAAATTTCCGTACATAATGTATCTGTACATCCCATACATGGATATACGGATACTTTCCGTGCAAGTAACAGAATATTTTTCCGTTTTTTAACGGAAATTTTTAACAGTGTATGAAAGTTTTGTTAAAACATTTAGTTGATGTTTTATGCAAGGTTTCATGTATTTAGAACCACCCTATATAATTTTCAATGTCTGAAAAAGACATACAGAAAAAAATGTGGAGTATTGATATGATTTTGCGTCCATTTGTTTCTCAAGCGATACGGTGTTTGTTGTTTTTTGTGCCATTACATAAATGTTTGAGGTCTTATATCAATACCTTTTTGTTTTTCAAGTGGAGGAATTCCTTTTTGAAAAATCGGGGAAGTACAAATATTTTAACTCCAACAGAAACGGTATTTCAATGCGTCGAAGTTTTAGTATTTTTGGATTTTTCGAACAATACGCATCAAAGATTTACCTAAATGCCTAATTATATTTGAATTACCTTAAGCTTTATAAATAATGTGAAGTGTGATAATGAAGCTGGTCCCAGTTCTAGCTGTACACAAAGGACCCGAGGTGTTAGGTAAGTTTTATATTGGTAAAACTACGTAATAGAATAAGCTATAATTTGTTAACAAATTAAATAATTTATGACTTACTTCGGATGAAATAAGAAAAATGTTTGAAGAATCTGAGTCTGAAAATGATGAAGATCCCTATCTTGCATTTGATGATGAAAATTATGTGCCACTAGCGGATGTTTCGGTTGAAGATTCCGACATTTAACCAAAGCTCATAATTAAGGAAGAAAACGAGTATGATTCAGAGGAAGTTAATGATAGTGAACCAAAAAACTTGGTCGCCAATTTGACTGCTTAAGATAGAACGGAATATGCAGTTCTGCACTGGCAAATGCATAAATCCAAATATAATATGACGAAAAGGTGGTTCTGTAGCTAAACCTTGTCTATACTTTCCGAGAGAACTTTTTTTTGCGTTAGATCAATAGAAAAGCTAATTTCAGCTAAAAGACCACCGAAAAATATTTTCAGCCATTTACTGAAACTGAATTAGATGGATTTTTCGGATTTCTTATCGCTTCTGATGTACATAAAAACAACAAAGAAAATTTGGGAGATATGTGGAAAGTTGATGCTTAGCCACCCACACGTGCAGCAATGCCCTGTGATCGATTCAAGCTTTAGCTTAGGTTCTTTCGTTTTGATAATGAAAATATACAAGCAGAACATGCGCAAATAGATCAAGCTGTACCAATTCGTGATATATGGATAATTCTCAACAACAATTTTGAAAGAGCTTACAAGCCTTAGGAATGCATCACTGTTGACGAACAACTATTCCCTTTTAGAGGTAATACTAAATTCACGCAACATGTAAGTCAGTCAAATTTGGGATAAAAATATTTGGGCCCTAGACAAGTAAATATTTATGAAAGAGCTGTGTTAGAACTGGTAAGTTTGCATAAAGTTTGTGGAAGAAACTTAACCGACAATTTTTTCAAAACAATTGAGTTAAAAAGGTCCATCCACTCTACAAACTTTACATACAATAAAGAAGCAGCAGTTTGCTCATGTGCCAAAGAAAAACATATTGTTAATATTTCTTTCTCTACGCACATAAATGGCCAAAATTGATAAGTCGATGGCAGGTAAATCGGAGATAATCAAGTGCCACAATATTCTAAAAGTGGAATCGATCTAATAGGCAAAATGCTAGGAAAGTATACAGTCGATACGAACGTTACGCTGGCCTCTACTATTGTTTTACAATATGATTTACGTCACTGGATTGGCATCATATCATCGACAGAGAGCATAATCCACAATTTAGCACCGAAGATCAGCGAAGAAAATTTCTGAAATATCTTGCTACTCAATTATGTTTATCTACCATTGAAAGTCGCAGTCAGAATCGAATGATGAGAAACCATTTTCTTCGAAGTGCAATAGAAATGTTGTTTGGCTGTCGTATTTTCAAAGCTCTTGAAGGAAAGCCCAAAATACCAGTACCACATGGTAGACTTGAAGCTTCATCTGTTGTTTGTAATTGTTACATTTACAGAGACATGAAGCGAAAACAACGAAAAATTAGGAAGTGCTGCACCAATTATATGCAACCTGTTTGTAATAAAGATTCGATTGCAACGACGACATGTTTTTTTTGCAATAAAAATAAATAAAAGAATGTACACAGTTTACCTGTTATAATATTTTCTACATAAAATTATATTATTACATTACGTATATTATAGTTGTACCTATGCCGCCGTTTATAGGTGTTAAGCGCACTGATAAAGAATAGCAAAAGTAATAACAAATAGCATCCCTTTTGATTGACTAATATTTGATATCAAACATATAAGGCTTTTTTTTTTTTAGGTAAAAGAGTTGTGCGAGAAAAAGTTGGAAAGGAATTACGAATCCTGGAAAGTGGTTTTATTTATCCTTTTTTTATCTATGCTATGCTCACTTCGTTGGATATTTTTTTAGCATATAGGATAACATGGCATAGATATCCACTATACTAATCTCGCTTCCTCAGTTATATTATTAGCATATTGGGTAATATGGTGCAGTTATCGACTAGGGAGATTTAGAAAATTATTTTGAATTATTTTTTTATAGTTATTTGCCATTAATTTTAATTTAAAGTATTTGCTTTTACTTATTTATATAAAAAGAACTCATTGTTTTGCATTTTCTTTTTTGTTGAATATTACATGATAAATGCAACAACTTTTAAAAAGTGGTGTCCTCACAAGCCAAAAAAGCAGAAAAAAGGGTTGAAAAATTACAGGATTTATTCATTTTTCGTTGAAAGAAATCTGGAAAAAAAATTTTTATTTATTGCCGATATATTCTGACTTTGGCTTTTTTCTATATTTTCTATGTTAAGGGCATATGATACAAATAGGACTTTATTATGATAAATATACAACTTCTGCATTTTAATTATAACTCAAACAAAAGTTCTTGTTGTAATATCCAGCATCCATTAAAACGGCAAAAAGTTTCAGGTTTACAAAGTTTAAGTTGGATTTGATAGACTTTGTTCATAACGAGGCTAGAAAAATGTATTAAGCAACAAAAGGTGAAAAGCTTGTTTTTACGAGAAAATATATAAATTAAACATTTTGTGGAAACTATGTTCTTACTATGCATACTTAAATACATTTCACTTTTTAAGTTCTAATTCAGTTGCTTATCCCTCTCCCATTCCTATTTATTGCAGATTATATAAAATCATCTGAAACTAAGGTTGTTTCCATTTTCATTTTTAAACCGATGGAAAGCGCTCAAGTGTACGCCTCAGTATTTGATTTTTCTAACTATTCCTTCTATTTTGTAGCTACACTATTTTATTGAAACAATGGTCCAGGTTTTTACTAACGCAACGTCAAAATTGTAAAAAGACATGAAGTCCTGCACAAACTGATGTATCAAGGTCAGACCTTGAAAATGCTAGACCGCAGGAATACTTAATTAGCTCAAGGACGTATTAATAGATGGACGTTCAACGCATTGCTTCATAAAAAAGATATGCGTGTTACGCTTTGTTTAGATAACAAAAGCGAAACAATAGGTGATAATTGCGAAACCGGGGAGTATTTTTATTTTTTTCGACGTCGGAAAAAGATGGTCTCGACTATCCAATAAAAATATTTTTAAAAGTATTTTACTGAGCATCGATACATAAAATGAGTATGACAGAAAACTTTGCTATTAATCAAGATTATTCTTTTTTGCTTGAAAATATTGATAGCCAAATTGAATTAGTTATGGATGATTTTATTGAGATAGATCTTGAAGAGTTGGCGGAATTGTTATCAGAGGATTTTGAATTGGAGCTCATACCACCAGCAATTCCTACAGAGAAGCTGATTGCAGAAGAAACCAAAATGCTGAAAAAAACAGAAAAACGCTTAATAACTAAATTTACCTGTCTGAAATGTTACAATAAATATCTTAGAGAATCGAATTTTAAAAAGCATGAAAAGAAATGTTACATTGCCACTAAAGGTGTGCTTATACTCACATGTTGTGGAGCTTAACGCCTAAACGGGTGCTAATTTATATTTGCAAATACTCCCAGATTATGAAAATATTGTAATAACTCTTAATTTTGATTGTAGAAATTATTCAAAACTGTAAATTGTTGTAATGTACTATTGAACTGCCATATAGAAGAATGCAAGTTGTCTTTATTACATTTTTTACATATACTGGTGTAAGAAAATGTACACAGTTAAAAAATGGCTAGTTAAAGGTAATAGATGATTGACATTTCTCATTAACCTGGGTCCCATTACAGCCAAGTTAGTATGGTAGATGGTATTAAAATCACAACAGACTTCTAAACATTAATGAACAACCTTTACGTCTAATAACTTTAAAGTTTTCAACTGTATTTCCTTCTCTCGTTTCAATTATTCCAACATCCTCATTTGATGTGCTTCGGAAATTTTTAAAATCAGAAAATTTATTTCTGATTAGAAAAAAAGATAGTGGAAGTCATTATTACATTTACAGATGTTTATGCATGAAATGTTGGAGAATATAATATTAGCAGATTGAAGATTTAGTTGATCTGGAAGAGATTTGTTAATGTTAATGGATAATGGCACTTCACGATTTAAAACAATTAGTCTCCACATGCCATTTGATTGGCGATAACTATTGATTTTAACTATTGCAAAATAGTTTTTATTATTTTCATTGTAACAGTCAAAACCATGTTTTGATGCAAATGCTTTTAACCGTTGATGAATATTTATCGCATGTACTTTTTTATTTCTTCCAACTCTTGTGAGTGTGTTACATACATAACAGGTTTTTGTGTGTTCAGAAAAAGTGAAGAATTTATCATTCCTCTCAACTTCAAAGCCTTTTTTTGATTTTAAATCTAACCTGTATAAGACCATATAACATGATTTGCATAAATATTCAGGATGAACTTTTTGATAGTCTGAGGTTGTATCCAGCTTGTAAAAGCTAAGAATTGCTTGTTTATAGATAACAACAGGTTTTGTTTGATAGTGACTATCCTGCTTTTTTATGCAGCCACACTTTCTACATAAATGTTTTAAATATTCCTCATGAAGACTCATTATTTATCCTGTAATGAGATAATAAATATAAATATAAAATTACTTCTTTTGATATAATATTTAGAAAAGGTTAAAAATAAGGCTATGCATCACTTGTAGAAGGCTCAAGAATATGCAACTTAAGTATGGTCTTATCATTTTTATTATTTCTATTGTTACTATTAGTAACAACAGTAATAATTAAAAAAATTAGATCATTATAACTTAAAGTAGCTCTACATGACAGTTTAAAAATGCTTAAACAAAAATGCTCATTAAAAGTACATACTTTATATATCTTTCCAACTCCTGAAACGAATAGTATTTTATGAACTTTAAGATGCTTTTAGTTACAATACCTTTAGACAAAATGCAGTTTAGGTATCGAAAGTAAGAAATTTTTTAACTAGGTCGTTCACGAAAAAAAAAAAAATCACAAATTCAAGAGAAAAAAAAAAGCGAGGCAAAAAAGTTCGACATTTCCGACAAAAATAAGAAATACTCTCTGATTTGAACCTTAAAGTGGGAAGCATAATCTGAGAGTGGGGTGAAAAGAGCATTAAAAATATCTTTTTCGACCTTTAAACTATATCATAGCAGCTTCAGTTTAATAAGGAAAATTTGTTTCACTTTACTCTATCCATTCTAGTAAACCAAACATAGCCTTTTTGCAAAAGCCTAGTTTTAGACGTCAAAGTTTAAACACAGCTAAATTTTTATTAAGCAGAGTTCATAGCTCAAATCAACCTTTTTCAGATATGTGAACTATTCTTGATTAATTTTTTTGTCTTTTATAACCATAAGCTTCAGTAAATGCATAATTATAATGAGTTTACTGAGGAAGGTTTTTTGACGGAAATTTGACGAGTAGAAGTCGGAGTATCTGTATCATGAATTTAGAAAATTGACGGTAACACGCATAGTTTTTGGCTAATTGGCGGCACCTTTGATCTATAACAATGCGTTGAACGTCCATCTATTAATACGTCCTTGATTAGCTAGGTCTCATGGTTGGTTTCAGTTATATCTTTTTTGGATTGATTACTATGATTCTTCATCAAATAAGCAAAAGCTTTTCAGTTTAATGATGTTTTGTTTTACATATTGCTGCTGTTTTAATAAATAATATTCCAGATTTTATACATTAAAAAAATATTGTTGCCTCCAGTTTTTCTAGTAGCTATATATATAACACCTTTATAGACGAACCAAGTTTAACGTCAACGTTAACAGTAGTAAGTTCTAAAAATGTAAATCAATTATCTGAACACATTCCACTAATTCACAATAGAGCAAGCTAACTAAAATCCAAAACCAAACCATTGGTGATTTCCACAATACTTGACTAAAATTTTAATTTAAGAATTTGTGGTCTTGTCACGTGATATATTTTGGGAAAAATGGTCTTAACACTTAAGTAGACTTCAAAGCCATAGCTATTGTAAACATGTTAAGCAACTCAATCGCCCTTAAGTTAAATTGTGATCAACACTGATAAAAGTTGCGAACAATAATAACTATTACTTTGTTCTAACGCCTAAACTAAACTGTGAGAAATCAATTTAAATTCCCGAAATCGATTTAGGGGATAAAATGTCTTAACAGCTATCTGTTACAATATTTAGAAATAATGCGAAAGCTGATAACTTTAAGTGTTTACTCAAGATAAAAATGCCTCACTTTCTAAAATCATAATAAAAACTCCAAATAATTTGCAAACAAGCTCAACGTGTAAAAGAGAATTGTCGAGTTTAAAGTAACTTGCTTTAACAATTACAGGAATATCTTTATGATAGATTTTCTTTTTGTTGAAACTTTCAGGAATACGAGTTCCCAGTAAAAATGCAAAAACCAATCAAAAGAAACGCAAAGTATTCGTTAAACGGAAACCCAAGACTTTTTCTAACTTTTAAGGTATTCTCGACATTTCCTAATGACCAGGAATAAACACTGCCAAACGCTGTTGGTCCAACAGACCTAAAAATTTTAGAAAGTTATAAAGCATATGGAAAAACGCTCAGCTTAACTTGTCTCCCTTCCATTCTCCTAACTTGTTGAGTTTGTGTTGGACTCACTATTTCTTACTTCAAACCAAAGTTCGTAATTTTTGTCCTCAACAGTAAGTTTATAGAAGAAAATGTGGAGCGATGAAATGTTTATCAAACCCTCTTCCCTTTTTTACATCTCATCTTTATCCTCATTATTTTCATAAATCTAAATATTTAAACAACTCAAAGGGTATTAAATTTAGAGAAAGTTTTTGAGTAAAGATGCAACGCCTTCCTACTGCAACCATTGACATAGCTAAACCATTTGCTGTGCCAAGTAAAGATGGATCTACACGGTTATTTAAAATAACATTTATTGAAGCCTATTCTAAAAAAAAAATTAAATAAACCAGAAACCTATTCTAAAAAAAAACAAATAAAGCAATAAAAGCAGTACATCACTTTTTTATATTATCATAACAAATAACTACAATTACAGTAAAGAAGTGATTGAAAAAACTACAGATTGGCGTTGTAATATTGTGTTACTGTGTTTTAAATTTTTATTGTGTTTTAAATTTTTTGAGATCTTCACTGAAAAGATCTTCTCAACTCGTGCTCATAAAAGAGCTTGTGAAAAAAATATTTCATTATAACTGCTTAACATTTTCTGACGTAGTCTCATTATATTGTAGTACGCGCCCTTAAAATCCGCACTATTATTTGAAAATGGTAGTATAAAAGTAAACTAGTAAATTCTTTTAGCGTAATAATTTATTTCATGTCATTTATCCATGAACTTCAAATAAGTTACTTAATGTATGAACCATTGGCCTTGATCACAGCCTCAACTCTGGGCCTGAACCTCTTACATGTTTTCAGGACTGAAGTTAGTGGTGATCCATGGCCGGACATGGTCTTCCAAGATTTTAACGTACGTATTTGCATTATTTTTGACCCCTGAATTAATAAAAATGGGGGCATCTTCAGGCCATTTTAGGCCACAATTCCAAACATCACAGAAGCAGGATGTTTTGTCCCGAACCAAAAAGATTCTGGAACATATTCTTGGTTCGAGGTACTAACGTAGCGATCAGTCCTGCTATTTGATAGAGAATCTACTGTAAAAAGTTATTTATCTGAGAACAGAATTATTGGTTAACCTTTCCAAAGGATGGACAAAAGTTTCTTACTTCTCTTAACTCGTTTGTCTTTGACTCCTTCAGTTATGAGGTGCCTTTTGGATTTAGCTCTAGACATGACCTTCATAAAAATTTTTGTTTTTATGCTCGTATCATTCCCCTACAAAGATAAATCGAATTATATTCCTGTTACAGCATGCGCCCTTAAAACCGCAGTAACATTACTCCCATTTTAAAGTTTAACTTAACATCCATTACTTGGTTCAAATCTTGCTTTTTCTAGAACCATTGAGCCAAATTGTCATCTCACTTATGTTTAATCATTCCAACTATTGGAATCAATGCAATAAATAAACTCCCAGCTAAAGTAGAAGTGGAAAACGTCTAAAAATACATTTGAAAAACCGGAGTTTATAAAACAAAATCTCCTATAAAAAAAACTTGTGGAAAAAGCATGTGAAGCCTTTTTGAAATACTGTTTAGCAACTTTTTTTTAGTTCGCCTTTTATAAATTTGTATTAAAGCTGTTTCAGTTTGAAACTTTAATGCAGTAATAAGTCTTCTTTCGAATAGCACGAAAAAAATCAATATTTTGACTTCTTTTCATATTTCGTACTTAAAAATTTATGAAAAAAGCGTACATACGCCATATTTATTTTTTTTTTTTAAACTTTTCGCCTTTATTTTATTGAGTTTTTCCATTTCTTAGAGCCCCAGCCAAAGGACAGTAATTAAGTTTATGATCTTTAAAAGAAAACCAAAACGCATTATAAGTTTTATTAGTCCTGCACAAACCGAAATAGAGGTCAGACCTTGAAAGTTACATTTTGTTTTACATATTGTTGCACGCCTGCCCAGAGAGCCTCAAAACATGAAAGTCATGCTCAAAAAATAAAACCAATTGGGTTTGGTAGCCCATACATCCATGTTTCAAAAAATAAAAAAATTGAAATCATCTGCTACGTCCAAGGAAAAAAAAATGACTTTGAATTTTTGGATTTTTTTGTTCCTTGCTTCATTGCCCGGAGAGCCTCAAGCCAAAAAAGACACACTCAAAAGTAAGAAATAAATAATAAAACTGATATTACTATTATTGATATGCATAGTCTATACATAGAGGCTTTAAAAATGAAAAATCAAGCCATCAGTCAATTTGTAGGAAATCATTGTTACTTTGAACTTGTCAGTCATTTCGACCTTAATTTTAATGGAAAATATTTCTTTGATCACCATTTTTTCTTTAAATTTGAATCACTTTTAAACTTAAAACACTGTCGCAAAATAAAAGAACTATTAAAGTAGTGTCTATAATTAAACTTTGGCAAAGACTGTTTCAAAATTCTAAATATTATAGGTTTTATTTACTGTGGGTTTTTTTTACAACTTACAAATACACAAAGGTTAAACAAACATTTAAAAAGATTTAATCTCATAAATAAATTATTGAATTAGTGTAAATAAATCCGTAGGTATTTTCTCAGTTGATTTTTTTTGTCACAAACACTTATTCTAAAGTAGCAAGGTTTCAAAATTCATTAAAGATGCAACAGATATATTTCATCTAAATGTGCTTGCTATTGTATTCAACCTCACATCTTTCAAGCCAATTTCCATATTGTGGACGTAATTTTAAAAGTTTGAATCTTTATCACTGGACAGAAAAATCGTGATGAAGAGTTTCTAAAGATTGGTCACTGAAAGGACCAAGGAATTTTTTCTTCATTCTGATAAAATTATCAATGTGAAAAAAAAAGATGTGCACTTTTAGGGTCACATTTACAAATCCTAGACTTAAAAAAGATGTCCGAAATTCTTCGATTTTTTTTTTCATATTCCTTGTCAAGGACGTTTCCAAAGCAGGCTCTAACAACAGCACTGAATTTTTTGAATGCATCAATTATGGCCAAAACTGATGAATCTAGGTTCTCAAAGAGCTGATCTATCATTTCAATATTTTTCAGGTGTTTTTGGCAATCATTTCCAGTAAATTGTCCGCCATGACATAGTTGGATTATGATGTTGAGTCTTTTTGACCACTCATCTGATTCTGGCAATGCTTCTTTTAGTGCTTTGAACAAGTGACTTACTATGCCAATAAGCAGATGAAGTTCCATTGGGGGAATTAGTTCGAAAATGAATTTGCTTGGATCAGCTTTTTGAAGCGGTTTATGGACAACATTGTTGAAAAACTTTGCCCTACTAATGTCACCACCTTTTGAAAGAAAGTCTGTGTAACAATTTTGAAGATCAGACAGCGTCCTGCGCACACCTTTTTCAGCCAACTTCTTTGCTTCACCATCACATTATAGGCATGGATGTGAGCTAGAGTGACATTGCAAACCACATCAAATGTTAGCAACTTTCAAATCGCAAGAGACCACAAAGTCTACATTTCCAGGTTGAACAAGCTCAATAAAATTTTTGATGTTGCTGTAATTCTCATGTAGATCCTCTGCAACTGCCATTAGAAATTGCTTTTTAACTTCACTGTCTTTTATAGCTCGAGAGGTGACAATTTTTTTTTGAAGGTGGACTGCTTGAATCATCTTCATCATTCATTCTTTCAAAACTTACTGTAAGCTTTAGGAAGCCTCGACCTCCATCAATCCCAACTTTTATGAGATGACCTGCTTGAAGTTGTCTCTTAAGTGAAATTTCTGCTAGAAAGTCAAAGAGATTTTTGCAGTGAACAGCTGTGTACTCTTTGTGTCAGATTTTTTTGCCTGATGATGCAGTTGTAGTTTTTGTAAAAAAAATTTGCAAGTTGCAGCCCTGCGTCATGAAAATTTGCTCGATAGTTTGGCTCAAAAAGAGGCGATTTGGAATACAAATTTAGTGTTGTTGCAAGTTTTTTTACTCCGATATTAGACATGCCTGTAGCTTGCTGAATTTGCACCTGGTCTTGGGCACTTAACTTATACTTTTCTGCAGTTGTTGATTTTGAACATGATGCTCGTAAGGACAAATTTTAAAAAACTTGTTAAGAAATGTAATCTTAGAACAGACAAAATGGGACCATTAAAAACAGGAAAGATACAAAATTTAAGTTACCGAGGGTTGCAGGTAATGGACGACCTCCCTCAATCACTGACAGCCTGATTTTCCTACTTGGTGATGATTCTTGACCTTTGATAGTTGCAGAGGCTACCTGTTCGAAAACTTTTTTGTTTTCTGTTGAAATTTCTCTAAGGTTTAAATTCAAAGAAGTAGAGTTGCATTTATGAGGTAAGCCTTTCCCAAGTGATGACAAACAATCTGAAAATCTTTTAAGGGGATTTTCGGAATTTGTAGTTGTAGAATTATTCAAAGGAGGTTTTTCAGTCAGCTTCAGCTTACCAATTTGGCAAATTAGGCAGTTACAGTTTGAGCCTCTTGTCACAGTCTTGACATTGATAGTTTGAAAATTGTAAAGAGTAGGCCGCTTGACAACTACTCCTCTTTCAACCCTTTTAAGTTGATTTCTACACGTTGCACACATTCTAGTTGGAACTCTAGAGTCCAAAATGTCAATGGCTGTTGAAAAAACATTTTTGAATCTCTCAAAGGCTATACCAGAAGTTGGTGAATTGCACTTTTTCATACATACAACACACACTGTTTTTCTACACTCTTCGTGAGATATGGCACTATTGGGCATTCTGAAAAAGTCCAAGTAAAGTTAAAATTACAAAAAGTACTTGCTTGTGTTTTCATTTGATTAAGCACTTATTTTATTGTCAGCAAATAATAAAAAAATTCATGTTTTTACAGCTTCCTTATTTCACTATTGAATGACATAAATATGTAACACTGTAACATTAAGTACTAAGAAATAAAATGGACCTATTCAAAAAATGTGGGCTTTAAAAAACGTTTTAAACGCTTCACTTTTAAAAGAAAGCGAATTAGCAGGTAAAGATACCCCTAGGGTTATGCATTTTAAAATGGATTAGCAATGAAAGCAATCTAGTTTCATTTTGTTTATTTTATATGGTTATTTTTTATCAAGCTTCATTTTTTCTAGTGATTATCTATCAAATTTTATAGTTATTCATAAATAAGTATCATCTTTTCTTCCTTATGTCTTTAGGAAAGGAGCCAATAACATGAGAAAATTCAAAGTCATTTTTTTTCCTTGGACGCAGGCAGATGATTTCAATTTTTTTATTTTTTGAAACATGGATATATGGGCTACCAAACGCAATTAGTTTTATTTTTTGAGCATGACTTTTATGTTTTGAGGCTCTCGGACAGGTGTGTGTTGTTGTCTTGATAATATATTCAAGATTATACACACACAAAAATTTTAGCATGCTGGCATCAGTTTTTCTGCTAACTGTTTTATACCTAAATGAATTTCCTGTAGCGCCAAATAACTTAACCATTTTTTACCATAGTCGAGTTTGAATCACGTGTTTTTATCAGAAATCTAGCAGGACCACTGTTATGATTAAGGTGTCGTTTCCTTTTTCTGCATTCTAATTGTTAAAAAGATGGATAGCTTAAAACAAAGTACCTTTTTCTTTAAAAACATGTTCCTGTTTTTACAACAGCAACTTGTATTCTTTAAAATACAATAGTAAACTTTGTTAATGCAACACAAATGTCTGAACGCATTCCATTAAGTTACAATAAAAAGCAAGCAAACTAAAATACAAAACTAAGCCGGTGTATAAATTTATATAAAACCTGACAAACTTTTAATTTAAGATTTGTAGCCTTGTCACGTGATACATTATAGAAACACTTGCTTTGGAAGTGCTTTCATTTTGTTACTCTCTTTGCCAAGCATTTTTTTACATGGCTATGTAGTTGTAAGTTGCAAACATAGTTATGTAGTTGTAAGTTATAAACATAGTTATGTAGTTGTAAGTTGTAAACATAGATATATAGTTGTAAGTTGCTTGGTTAAACACTTGGTTTAGTTTATAACATTCTATTTCTAAAAAGTCATTACAGCATACTCCTCCATTAAACTTTTTAGAATTTATATCTTCAAGTCATTTGGATGCGCCTCCTCTCAATAGTTGCTTTTATTTCGGGCTACAACCTCCTTTTTGTAACGACGTTGCATTTGGAATATATATATATATATATATATATATATATATATATATATATATATATATATATATATATATATATATATATATATATATATATATATATATATATATAAAACGAGAGGTCAAATCGAGAGGTCAATCTATCATATTTAGAAATAATCCAATAGCTGATAACATTTAGTTTTTACCCCATATAAAAATACCATACTTTCAAAAATCATAGTAAAAACTTTTTAGTTCAAATAAGCTCAGTTTCTTGTTAAAGAGAATTATCGAGTTTAAAGTAACTTGCTTTCATAATTACAGGTATATCTTCTGGATAGATTTTCTTCTTGTTGAAACTTTCAGGAATACGAGTTCCGAGTAAAAATACAAAAACCATAGAAAAACCAATCAAAAGAAACGCAAAGTATTCGTTAAACGGAAACCCAAGACCTTTTCTACCTTTTAAGGTATTCTCAACGTTTCCTAATGACCAGGAATAAACACTGCCAAACGCTGTTGGTCCAACAGACCTAAAAATTTTAGAAAGATAAAACATAAATGGCAAAACGGGCAGCTTAACCGGCCTTCCTTCGGATCTCCTAACTTTTTGAGTAACTGTTGCACTCATTTTTTCTTTCTTGAGACCATAGTTTGCAATTCTAGTCCTCAAAAAGAAGGAGAAGTGAATCTGTAGAAGTGAATTATTATCAAATCTTCATCTCATATTTACCTCCAAAAATATGGGTGTTTTGTCATTTAATAGTTATAAGTACTTAAACAACTTAAAGGACTTTAAGTTAATAGACAATTTATGAGTAAAGATGCAATGCTATACCTTCCTAGAGCCACTAATGACATAGCTAACCCATTTGCTGTGTCAAGTAAAGATGAATCTACACAGTTGTTTAAAATAACATTTATTGCCAGAAACCCTGAAGCCATCATGAGGCGTATAAGTACCTGGTTAAAGCACATCATTATCCAGAAACCAATTCTAAAAAAAAAAACAACAACAATAAAAGTAAAGTAATTCTATAAGTCCAATTCTTCACTTTTATCAGTGATCATAGCAAATTACCACAATTGTAGCAATGGAAGCAATTGAAAAAACTACAAAGAGACATTATAATATATGCTGTGTTTTAAATTGTTTAAGAAAGTCACTGTAAAGAACTCAACTCGTATTCATAAAAGAGTCTAAGAAAAAAATGATTCATACTATAACTGCTAAATACATTTTGACATAGTATCATAATATTTCCATCATAGTGTATTTTAATTGCTTTATATATTGTATTTTTATTATCTTTGTTTTATTGTTTTTATATTACAACTTAGTATGATTAACCTATAAACATGAACCTGAATTCCATTCCTATTACAGCATGAGCCTTTAAAATCCGCTCTAACATTGGTGCCTTTTTTAAAGATTAACTTAACATCCATTACTAGATTCAAGTCTTGCTTTTTCTAAAACCATTGAGCCAAATTATCTACTCACTTATGTTTAATCATTCCAACTGTTGGAATCAATGCAATAAACAAACCCCCAGCTAAAGTAGAAGTAGAAAACGTCTAAAAATACATTTGAAAAACCGGAATTTATAAAAAATAATCTCCTATAAAAACAATTTGAAAAGCTCAAAAAACAAGCATGCAAAAAAAAAGGAACAGCAAAACAAACGCTGGTATTAAGATTAAACTATCCATGGTCACACTATACCTTTTTTGCACCGATGCTTTTCATGATCTAAAGCAAAGTATACCACTGTATTTTGGTTTTAATTAAATAATTAAGGTTTTTTAAAATAAAAATATATTACTTTCTCCATCACCCGTGGTAACAAAAAAATCCCCTAGGATTCTAATACAAACAATCAAATCAAAATATCATAAACAATTTTATTTTCTCATTATATTTTCATTACCAGCTTATTTTGAATAAATGAAAAAAAAAGGAAAAAAAATAAGTGAATCAATATTAGAAAATGAGTATTTAGTGACTTTAATCAATTGTTTTGCCCAAATTGTTTTAAATGAATAAAATTTAGAATAAAATTATTTGTTTTCAAAAAATCGTTTTCGAACAAATATTTTAAACGACAGTAAAAGAAATAAACAGCAGAAAACTTGATTTGATTTTTATATGCTTAAATGTTTTAACATTTAAAGTTCTTACATTACTAATAACTGTAAGTTGGATCACGAATACAATAGATGAAACAATGAGGTACAGGAGTCCAATTTCTGATTCTGACATTCCATATCCAGCTTGATCAATATAAAATAGTCAACTTCAAATCAAATTAACTTAAAAAAAAAAAAAGTCTGTTTTTAAATTGTTTTCTAAAGGCCACTGTAAGACAAGTCACCTGGACCGGTCAAAAGCTCTTCGCTGTTTTAGTTATTGAAATAATCTTCAAGGTTTTATGAAATACAAAGAATTTACTTACGTAAATTTTTAGTTAAGAGGTTTTTAAATAAAAGTAATTGAGAGTCAACATAAACATTTACAATAGCAAAGATCAGTTGCAGCATGCACAGGGAACAACTCTTCATACCCAACAATGGCTGTTGCTTGCAAACAATAGACAATTAATACCAGTAAAAACTCTTGATACCTTGAAGACAGATTAAAACTATTAGAAGGTTAATTTAATTTTAACGGTTTTTAAAAATTTTAAAAATAACCATAAATTTTAAATTCAAATATGATTTTAGCATTTTAATTGTAATTTAACAATTTATCTTGAAAATCTAGCATAAATTATTTAGTAAGTTTGAACAAAAGTTTAATTGTTTTTAACCAAAAATGTTTTGAGCCTTCAAAAGATCATTTGCTGCATGCGCTTTTATTGTTCTTAAATCAAAAGAAATCTGCTGCTGAAAGTCATCATTTGCTTGCAGAAACTTATGAAGAGCATGTACCATCTGTTAAATCATGTGAATACTGGTTTAGACGACTTAAAAGTGGTGATTTTAAATGGTAAGGAGCGCCCTGGTCAGCCAAAAAAGTTTGAAGATCTGGAATTGCAAGAACTATTGTACAAAGATTCAGCTCAAACTTTAAAACAATTGTCTGACTCGTTAGGAGTCACTGAAGCTACAGTTATAGAGGATTTACAATTAATGGGAAAGATCCAAAAAGAAGATAAATTGATGCATTGAAAATCAAATATGCAATGAAAGAAAGAGATTCGGACATAAAATTGGTAATCAGTGAAAACCTTCTCTGAAGGTAGAAAAGAAAATTTTTTTTGTATCGAATTGATGCAGTTCATAAAAAAAGGATCTATTTTGACAATCCTATGCAATCCTAAAATCATGGTGTGACCATGGTCAAGTTTCAGCATCTACGCCATAGCAAAATATCCGTGGTAAGAAAGTTAAGCTTTGCATCTAGTGGGACCAAAGAGGTATGGTGTATTATAAATTTCTAAAACCTGGAGAAACTATAACTGTTGTACGCTACCAACAACAATTGATCACTTTGAATCAAGCTCTTAAAGAAAAACGACCAGATTATGCCAAATGACATGATAAAGTAATTTTTCAGCACGATAACATTTATCCACATGTTGCAAAATGCGTAAAAGAAACGCTTGAAGAATTAAGATGGAGATATTTTACCCAACCCATCATATTTACTAAAGATTGCTCCATTAGATTATCATTATTTTGTTTCGTTGTTGCAAATGATGAAAATTATTTTTATTAAATACTTTTTTTATCATTTAGAAACAAATATATTTTTTATGATAATAAAAAACCCTCAAAATTAATTTAAACTCCTCATGATTATGAAAAACTTATAATTATGAGGAGTTTAACTTATCTTTGGGGGTTTTAAATAATTATAAAAAACACAAAATGAATTTCCTATAAATGTACACAGTGTATTTGTGTTTAAATGGTAGTTCAAAACTCCTTGATTGATAATAACCTTTTGCAGTTTTTTAGATGTATGAGTATTTAAAAGTATATTTAACTTTGTTGTATACTGAAATAGAAGTTCAGAAGATCATTTTACCATTTAAATAGAAGTTGTAATCATTCTTTTAATTAAGTAGAAATTAATACCAATCTTTGATTTTAATACAAGTTACAATTAATTAAATTTATTTCGTTAAGTAAATTTGTTTAATCATTGTCTTTCACGTAGCTGTTTTTGTGTGCATATTTTTATTCAAATAATATGTTTAATGTACATGCACAGGATAGTGAGCTGAAAGAAATTAAAAGCTCACCTCATAAGCTTACCTAAAGCAGTATTTTTAAGTTGAAAGATGAAACGTCTCGGTGAACGAGATGTCAACAGTTGGGACGTTTCTGAACACTGAATAGTGCAATTAGGCTGTACCGTGGAGATCATAGAATAGCTAAAATACACATCTGGGTCTGTATTCAAATTTGAAGATTCTTCTTTTGGACCTTCCACAACAACTTTTCCTCCAGCAACTTTCCTATTAATAATTGACATTAGAAAAGAAATAAAACAAAAAAACAAAAAAAATGACACAAAGAACTTTTAGAAACTAAATTATTTACTGTGTATTGATTGGCACAAAAATTGCTGCAATGAAGATCGAAATTAAAGTCCAACTTGCAAGAATTAAGTTGGGAAAAAATATTTTTAGTTTTCCAAAAAACGAATCTGAAAAGAACAACAGGAAAAAAGGCAAGTCAAAAAAACAAAAGAAAAAAAATATTTATAAAAAAATTTCATTTAAACATTTTCTAAACCAAACTCGAGTGAACTATGCTACTTTTTACCTGAGAGAAAAACTATTAGACGTATTATAAACTTTACTATGCAAGAATCACAGTTTTCCATATAAGTTGCTAAAGAATCAGTTGAAATGATAATAGAGTATCCGACAATTGAATGAATTTTAAAAGTTGTTTTTACTAACTCCTTGAATATTTGCCAATTTTTGAAAATCAGTTTTTAAACCTGGGTTCAAAAACTCTTACTTTCTAAATGAGATTTGATAATTGTCAATGGTGAAAAGAATGCATCTTTTTACTCTTAAAGGATGCAATCTTAATTTCAACTATTTTAATAAATACTAAAAATCCACTTTTGGTCTTTTGATAACTATCTATTGCAGAAGTTTTTACTAGTTAGTAAAAAAGTATGCTGCTACAGAATTAATTTACTCTATGTCAATAAAATTTGCAGTTAGTGCAATCATTTGCAGTCATTTGATGTCTCACAGAGTATCACTCAGATTACGATGATTTAGCTCATCGCCTATAAAAAAATTAGTTACTATTACAAGTGAAAGAAAATTTTTATCATTAAAATACTATACTTTACTTAGTAAGTAATAAAAAGTAAGCTATTTTATTTACTTTTATCAAATAACAAAGTCGTTTTATGTTATTTTAAGATACTGATTTGTAAGAAAAGCAGCGTATTCAGGAGAAGTATTCAGGTTTTGAACAAATTTAACAACTCCATTTCAGAATTTTGTATGTGTTTGTCAAGTTTTCAAGTAAAGAAGAGATAAATTTTATAATTAAGACCCTTTTTTATTATTGTAGCTTTGTTTTCTTCCTTCTGTTCAACAAGATATCTGAGTTTGAATTTCTAATATGCATATATAAAATCATCTTGCTAATAAAAAATAATAATGAAAACAAAAAACATTCAGTGAACAAAAAAGTTAATACCTTTACTAATCACTTTTGGGTATTTCTCAGCAGGAAATACCAAAAATCCTAAAAAAAAAAAGAAACTTTTAAAGAAGCTTTCATTAACTCTTTAACAATCTCTGGAAAAAAAATCTTAACAATGTGCTTCATGGGTTTTTGGTAAATAACATATTTCTCTACTGTAAGTAACTTGAAGAAACTTGAAGAAATAATTTTTTCAAACCATTTATATTAAGGATACTTACATAAGTTTATAAGCAAATTCATGTAAGAAAATTTAAAGTGGTTTGTTAAAACCACTTTATATTTTGTTATATGAGTTTTACAAAAATTACCTGCCATGCTAGGACCAAGAATCAAACCTAGGTTGAATGATGCCATTATTAGAGACATCCCAGTCCCAAGATTGGAATCATCAGAGATATCTGTGATGATTGCTTTTGTTATTATAATTAAACCTAGAAAATTTACAAAAGTGTGTGTGTTTTTTTTTCATGAGAAAAGTCCATTAACTAAAATATTTTTAACAATAAGCTTTATCCAAGAAATTTTTTTTTTTGCAAAACAAAAAACTTGGATCAAAAACATTATTGGAAGGTATTACAGGTAATTCCTTTATAAAAAAAAAATCAGGTTAAAAAAAAAACAGAAATGGTTGATTGAATAAATGAATTTTCTGGGAATGAAAATCAGCTCTTATTTTGATATGTTTTGTTTATCACAAAATATACCTAGAAATAAGCCTTGAGAAGATCTTGAAATAAGGGCCCAAGTGTAGTTGTAACTTAACCCAAATAAAATTGTGGTAACAGCCAGACCACCTGCACAAACATAAATTGATAACTTCCTCCCCCACTTGTCACAAACATATCCCCACACTAGACTAAAATGGCAATTTAATAAATTTGCATCACGTCTCATAAAAAATGAAAAAAAAGAGTTTGTTATATGTAACCAAAGCTTAGTAAACCTGCTAAATGTCATGCTTAAAAACATAGTTGATGCAAGAATTCCTGTCTTCTTCCCTGTAAAACAATAATATATTGCTTTATCAAGATTTATGAACAAATACTAAGATTGATTACCTTTAAAGATTACAGTAAAGCTTATAAAATATCTAAATAAAAATATCTAAAAAAAGACGAATTTGCTGCCAGCCAAAAGTTTGATATCACTTAACTGATGGGGCAAAAGTTACTTTTTACAAAACAATATAAAGTCCTTTTCAAACATGTCATACTATTACCATATACAGTAGTGGGTAAAAGTTTAAAAACAGCTAAATTTTTCAAGTTTTTTTATTATAGCTTTTTTCACTGAAAATAAATGAAATTTTCAACAATTGTTCCTTTAATCTGATTACATACTATAAATTACTCAAAAAAATGATAAGTTGTAACGGAAGAGAGAAATTCAAATTTTATTGAAAATATAATTGTGCAAAAGTTTATAAACAAATGAAAATATTCAAAAAAGGAGATATTATTTCTGATTCCTCCACAATTTTTTGTCATAGCACATTAGTATTTTGTTGAATAGCCTTTAGATTTTAATATTGCTTAACAACAGCAACGTATAGAGTCAACTAAGTTTACCAGAACATCTATGGGGTTATTTGCCCAACAATCCAAAATAGCTAGAATAAATCATTTTTAATGGTTGGCTTTTGGCCTTTCAATTGACTATCAAAATATTATTACATGGAAGTTGAAAAAAAAAGATGCTAAATTTTAGTAAAGAGCTCTGTTCAACCAGGACTGATGTTGTTTATAAAAAAAAAACAGTTTCAAATAAGAAAATTTTTTAAAGTTTTGAAATTTACATTTTATGAGAGGAATCATGCTAAAAAATGCAGTTATTTTGTTTCGTTCAAGCCAATTACTATTAAATATAACTCAAAAGGTATTAAGGTAGAGTATAAATTCTTGTTTCAAAGTGCAATATCAAATGAAAACTTAAAGTTAACCATTTGAAATGATTTTTATAAAGTAAGTAAACCTGACAAAAAATGTAATTTATAGAGAATAAAAACGGATCATGCACATACCTGTGCATAATCTGTTTTTATTCTTTATAGATTAAGGTTTTTGCTTCTGTCATTTATTGGCATTTATATTGATTAGGCAAAGGTGCTTGAACTCCTCAGTAATTTTTTGTTACCAAGTGTTAAAACTATTGATAATGACTTCAACTAGAGCTTGTTTAGCTTTTAGAGATCTATTTAAAGTATTTTGTGCACTGCATTATATGACTGCATGGCAGATGTTCATTTTGAACTGTTGCTATAGAATTCTAGGACCCTTGGTAACCTGACCATAATTAGTAATACTGCCACATAACAGTAGGTAAGTTAACCGTGGTGAAAACCTTTTTCTTTGATCTATAACTTATAAAACACTAAAACTTAAAAAACCTTTTTTATTTTTTATTTTTAGGTAGTTTGGTTTCCATAGCAACCAAACACAAAAGCCAATGTCAGCAATGTAGACAAACTATCCTGACTCATAAACTTGACATTATTCTGGTATGTGCATAATATGATCATACTTTTTACATCTGTGTTCATTCTCTAAAGATTTTATTTTTTGCATCTGTGTTAATATTAAGTTAATATTAACAAAAATTTAAACCAATCCAAGTTGCACTTATCAGCGCACAGTGGGCCAGTAGGTGGACAAAATGGGAAAAATTTTAGCTGTCTAATCTTGAAAACTTATCTAATTTTAGTATCTATATATATATTAGGAGAAATTTATTGATAACTTGTTTATATTAAATCCCTTAGTTACCAGATGTCTAAGCATTTGAATATTGAAATTTAAAAAAAAAAAAAAATTTGAATAAGTAATTAACGGTGATATCAACGTTGTGTTATATTTCAATTACATCTACGTTTTTGAAAAAAAAAAATTATCACATGTTTTTCTAGAGTATTTAGAGATAAGAAAAACCAATGTGTGAAATAAATTTGTCATAGCATGTTATCTCAGTTATACTTTGAAAATCACAGATTAAAAAAAAAAAATTTCTTAAGAAATTTATTTTTTGCCGCACTATAACTAATGATTACCACAATTTGCCATGTGCTGTCTTATATTTATTTGAGCTATATGATGCTTCAATCGAGTTTTAATTATTTGCTCATCCCCTTAAATCCCCGTTCAAATTTTATATATGTTTTAACTTAGTTTCTATGGTACTAAATTTTGCATAGCAACAACTCATTTTTACATTAACGTTGTTTTAAAAGTATTTTACTTGCGCTAAGTACACAATGTTGGGGGTATGTATTAAAATATCTCATTTTAACAATTTTTATGAGATTATTTTTTTTGGTTAGTATGGATACCTCACTTTGCATAGCATACGAACAACATATTTTCGGTAGTTAATTTAATTACTAACACTAACAGTAATTTAATTACTTTTAATTTTAATTACTAACACTTGTAGTAAATTAATTAATAACAAGTATTAGTAGTCCGGACGGCATATATATTAAAACATTAAACTTTTAAATACAAGATACTTGTTACAATAGTTATTTAGATATGGTTTTATTAAACTTAGACATTCATAATTTTCTCCAAAAAAACAATCTTAGTATTTCAAAACAAAATATTACTGAAGATATATTGAAATTTATTCAGCCAAAATTTGCTGATTTTAAAGACGTTGATTTTAGACATGCTGTTCAACGATTTGTTTACTTGTATATAAAAAAGTGGAAATCTGCAAACTATACTGTCAAAAATTTTGAAAAGAAGTTTGTGAACTTGCTTAATGAATATTTAATTGTCAGAAAAAAAAGACAATGAACCAACTGCAAGTAGACGTGGTCGAAAACCAGTTGCATTTGATAATAGTTCTAATAAAACTAAAAAACGGCGTGTATCTTGTTTAATTGAATCACATTCATCCAATGAATTATTTTTTGCTGCTAATAAAAAATTTAGAGATGAATCAATTGTTATTGCTGCCAAGAACGTTTTAAATATTTCAAATACAGATAAAGCAACTAAATATTCAGCAGACGAAGCACTGGCTTTAATAATTGATGCAAGTCTGACAAACGCTTCCTATCAATTGATTAGAAGCGGAGCCTTGGAGAAAGAATATAACATTTACCTCGCTTACAATGATGTCAGAGGTGCAAAATTGAAATGTTATCCTGCAAACATAACAGTGGAGGACTATTCAGCTTCAGTTCCTTTAAAAGATTTAACAACTCATAATTTGATAAGAATCTGTGCAGTTCGGGAACCTGTGCTAAGGCACTTGATATTGAACGACAAAGCAATAAAAACAATGACACTAACGTGTAAAGCTAGTTTTGATGGTGCTACTGGCTAAAGCATTTATAAACAAGTTTTATCAGAACCCGATATTAACAGAGATATAAAGCGTGAAGTGAATATTACTTGTGAATATTACTTGTCTAGTACCATTGGATTTGACTGGATTTAACAACAGCAACGAAAAGGTGCCTATTTGGAGAAATCAAAAGTCGTCCTCCTCAGCCTATTGTAGACCCATAAGATTTGCATACAAAATGGAATCCAAGGAATCTGTGATTGAAAAAGATCAGTACATTAAAAGTGAGATAGAAAACTTGGGTATGATTTTATTAGAGGTTTGCAGATCTTCTATTGAAGTGAATTGTGTTATTGAACTTACAATGATTGATGGGAAGGTTCAAACGATATTATTGTTTTATAATTTTTTGATGCAATTTAAAATTGACAATATTTTCTTGTACTATTTTTTGTTTTTATTATTCCTAAAACATTATTTACCTAAATACTCAATTGTTATTCAATATAGGTGGGTCAAAAATCCGATAAAATATTCAAATATCAATTTACCACTTTGTAACTAAGGAGAGTATCCGGTAACTAAGCAATATAAGTATCCATAGCAACTAAATTTAAAAAATTATCACTTTTGTAAGAAGTGTGATCTCATATTGGTACTCATGCCAAATTTAGTGAATATAGCACTTATAAAATATCTGCAGATAACAAAATAGGTTGCTGCTAAGCAAAATAAAGGTATCCATAGCAACGAAGTAAAAAAATATTACCTTCATAAAAAGCACAGACATTATATTAGTACTCATAATAGTTTTAGTGAATATAGCTTTAATATTAAATTAGTTACGAAATTTGTCCAGTAAAAGTGAATTCTGGCCCACTGTGCAGCGGTTGCAGTAAAATAAGAGTTTTTTTTTGTTTGAAATATACCTCTTTATATATGAATTTAGTCGATTAGAGTTAACACTGGAGTGTTACATTTGAAAATAAAAGCAATCCTTCCAGTTTGTATTAACGGTTTTTTACAGTGCTGTGTGATAATTGATAAATATTTCCTTTTAAACCTTTTTGTAAAAAATTTAAAAAAAAAGCACCAGAAACAAAGTTACACAAACGAAGTCAATGTAGAAATAGACGAAGAAATTATTTAAAGAAAAGCAAAAAAAGACTTCCAACAACATTAGACGAAGCTCATTTTGAGCTGAATGGAACAATAGATAAACAAAGTTTTTGATTCTGGGGGATTGCAAATCAAAAACAAGCTCATTCAGGGCCCTTACATTTGCTTTAGATCAGCCTATAGTGCGGAGTAAATGTCCGATTTATAGTTTACCACAATTTTTGAAGAAGACACAGGTAACACAGTTACAGTCAACGGCGCACGCAACGGAGAAATGATGAAATCTTTTAGTACCCGAAGTAAACCAATGCAGGTGGTTTCAATAAAACCGGGCTTCACCACATACTGTTCAAGAAACAATAGATGCATCCCAACTGATTTTTCCTGATCGCATTGTTTTCAAAATGGTGATTTTAATTTGCCTGCCCGATCACAGAATTTACAGCCCTGAACATTTTTTTGTGGGCTGTCTGAAATCTAAAATACATATGAACAAACCAGCAACTTTAGATCAGGTAAAACAGAAAAACAGTGTCGAAAACGCATGCATACGACAGGATTTGTTTTGTTCTATTTTATGGAAACCGTTTAAATGGAACCCATTTCCTGGACATAGTTCTCAAAACTTATATTGAAAGAAATATATGAGAAATAAATTTTCATTTATTGTCAACACTTTTTATTTTCATAAATTCAAAAATGTTGTAAGTAAAACAAATCAGTTTGTGACTTTCGGAATGGTATCTATTATTACTCCAGTATCTTATTTTCATTTTGACGTTTTAGCAGAATGGTAAAATATCGGAATGGAAATGAAAATTCTGACATCTTTCCATTCTTAAGGTAATTCGAAATATTTAATTTGTATATGGATAAAACTTACCTTGCTGACTTGTAACTGCGCCCCATTTAGACATTAGAACATTTTTGTTATCATTGAATTTTTATTTTAACAATGCTCTATTCGATTTAAAAAAATTCATTATTATGTTTTTTGAAAATAACTCTTCGGTCATCAATCTTTTGGCTGGCAGACTTCAAAAATAGTGACTTTGACAATAAAATCGCTTGACAATAAGACGCTGGACATTAATTACGAAACTAACCTGTTTTCACTTCAGAAGCACCGAATTCCTAAAATTCATACACATATATACATGTGTGTGTATGTAAGCATATATGTAAGTATGTATGTATGTATGTATGTATGTATGTATGTATGTATGTATGTATGTATGTATGTATGTATGTATGTATGTATGTATGTATGTATGTATGTATGTATGTATGTATGTATGTATGTATGTATGTATGTATGTATGTATGTATGTATGTATGTATGTATGTATGTATGTATGTATGTATGTATGTATGTATGTATGTATGTATGTATGTATGTATGTATGTATGTATGTATGTATGTATGTATATAATCTGCACAATGAGTTCTTAGAACAGTCAGTTTATCGGAAAATTGGCATGACAAGGATACAAATTCAGTTATTTGCACTTTCAATGAAAATGGAAAAATATAACGCTGTCTTTCATTGCATGAAGCAAATTTTCTGACCATTAAAAATATCAATGCGTATGAGTAATATTTATACCTTTACAAGTTTCGGAAGATAAGGAAAGACACTCGATATTGCAGCTGCATGACAAAACTATAAAATTCAAATTTCAAAATAAATATTTGTAAATAATGTAAAACTATAAATATCAAATTTATAAGTTTTACGCTATTTACAAATATTTAAGTGTCGTATAGATGAAGTTCAGAATAAGATTTAGCAAAGAACGTGACAGCTCTGTACAAATAAAAATGTCACTATAAACATAATGTACTTACAGTCAACAGAAATGCGGCAAAGCATACTCCTTTACGCAAAGGCGTGGTATCTTCTTTATGCAAAAAACTCCGAAACATATTTTTAAAAGCGACCATTTTTTTTATTCTTTTTATTTTTTCTTGTGAAAGAACAAAAGAATAAAGTGAAAGGAATCTCAAAATTATCATCACAATAAAAAATTTCCTACAATACAAAAAAATAACTTTAAGTTATAAAACAGTTTTTGAAAAATGTTGGCCATGCCTAAATGAAACCATAATTAATGATTAGACAAATGTTACTATAACCATATTTAAGATGCGTTTCTGGGTTAGAAAATAGAGTAAACTGATGTAAGCTTTTTTAATTGATTTTTAAGGAGTATTGTGAATAGAGCGGATAAAAGAACGTGTATCTTTTTACACATTTTAAACAGTTAGTTAAAAGTGAATAATAATCAATGTCCTAATATGGATAGCTCCTCTATATTACCCATAAATGAATATTTGAACAAACGTCTTATTATTTAGAAGCTGTTAATTGATATTCATTTTTTAAAAGGAACTTGTGTTTATTTAGCTTTTCTTTAGAAGTGTAGCTGGTATGAAACATTTTATGGAAGATATGAGCTTGAATCTTATATGGAGGGTATGGAATACTCGACGTTTAGAATAAAATGCGATGTGTAAAATAATCTTTATTATAACTTTTATTTTTATTACATTTTCGTGTAAAAACAAACTAAACAAAAGCATAGCAACAAAAAAAGTATTAAAAGCAAAAGTGTTTTGGCCAATACCTGAAATTAAATTTTCGACTTTTCAAAACAACAGCTTGTTTATAATTAATTTCATTTGCGTAGGTGGACACCAAGCTATCACTAAATTGTACTTTTTATCACATTTCTTGTTTATGTGTTGCAAATTTGTCTATTAACAACTTCTAAAGCAAAGGCTTTTCGAATTTTTTTCGTAATGCAGATGTCTATCCTAGAGACTAAATAAATATACTTAACACTTTATTTATACGAGACCTGAAAAGGGTAGCAATTGAATTCTGTTTGTCTAATACTGTAAATAGAATTCTATAATTTGGATCTATGCTAAGTTAGAATAATAATGCGAGCTTTACATGGCACATGCGTTTTTTTTTTTTTTTTGTCTAGTTTTAATCTAGAAAGGAAAAATGTCGAAAAAATAGTGTTGCAAATTAAAAATCAAACGCGAAAAATGTTAAGTTTGATTTTCAAAATTAAGGCTCACGTTCAAGCTTTTTGTATTTCTAATATTTGGCTTTGATGATTGGTTTCAATGGCTTGGTTCGATGCTGGGTTGTTGCTGGCAAATTGCACAATGATAAGAGTTATGACCTTATATTATCAACCAGCGATGAGGCTGCACATAAGCTTAAATATAGGTCAAAAACCTCATTTCACTCTTAGTGATTGCTTATAAATATAAAAATATATGTAACACAACTTATGGTGACAAAATCATGAATAATGCTTAGTAAAATATCCAGCTGGTTTTGTCAATAAACTGTTTGTTTACTATGATTATTGCTTCTGCATGATGAGATGTAATAGTTTCAAAAAAATGTAGACTTTTTGCTCCCATTTTTCAAATCATCATTAAAAAAGTAACCAAATCAAATAAAAAGCTTAATTGCATTACGAGATAAATAATGATAGTTAAATGTTTTAAAATTTGAATTTTACCAAGTATATTTAAGAAAACTTACCCTATAATCCAATAAATAAAAAAATAATCCAATAAAAAGGTAATCCAAAAATAAAAAAATAACCATATGAATTAAAAAATAATCAAATAATTAAAAAAAATAATTCAAAAATTAAAAATAATCCAATAAATAAAAACATAATCCAATAAAAAAAAAAAAAAAGTATTCCATCAAATAAAAAAATTGTCGCAGAAGTTGTAAATTGATTTCCGCTTCATCACCTTAAGTTTACTGCTAATGATGACTGCTCTATTAGTTAATGTTAATTTGCTAGTTTTTACTATAAAAAAATATATGAAAAAAGGTCTTGGCCGACGACTTTTGTCACATATAAGGCTCTTTAAGAGATTTAAATGATGAAATGGACCAAAAAGAAATTAGCAAAGAGACTTTGAGGCAGTTTATTGGAATGAAGGATGATTTAGCAAGGGGATGAAATACCAAGAAGATTACCGATTTCTGATGAGATTAGCTTCAAAAATACTCTCATGCTATATGAACAAGACTTGTGGCATCAAAAGCCTTTTTGGGTCATGGGAGTACAAAAAAAAAAAAGAGTTCCAACAAAATGGCAGCAATCTAGCATCAAATCAAAAAACATTAACTTCAGAAAAAGCATGAGGAGCCTTTTTTTACATGCTGTTAAGCATGCTTTTTGTTTTTTTCCTTAAAATTTTGTATTAAGGTTGTTTTATTATGGTATTTGAATTTAATAGTAAGTTTTCTTTCGAAAACCAAAAAATTCAGTATCTCGACTGCTTTTCACATTTCTTAATTAAAAATTTGCTCAAAAATGGTACATACGTCACTTTTTTTTTTTTTTTTTTAAATTTTTTAGCTTTTTTTGTTGAATTTTCACCTCTACTTGGAGTCCCAGCCACAGAGCAGTTAAGAAATTTATGACCTTTAAAAAAAATTCAAAACGAATTATGATTCATTTTTTCATGAGCTTAAATTAGCTTTTTCTACTGTCGCTTATTACTCTTTCTCTCATTTGTTGTTACAGACAATTTTTCTTTTTTAAAATATGAAAAAAGAAGTGCATAACGCTTCAAATAGATGAGATTTTCGCGACATTTTAAGAGAATTAATTGTTAAATTATTTTGCTTTGTAAGAATACAAATTCTTCATTAAATATTTTAAATCTTCGTGCAATTAAATATTTGACATTTTTTTCCTTTGGTATTAAAATCATCGCCACCCCCTCTAGCGCGAAAGCATAAAATTTAACAAACTTACCATAAAAAATTTACGCAGCGATAAACGGACCAGAGTTATTGAAGACTTAAGTAAATAAAAATATTTAACTTGTATACAGATTGAGTTTTTGCCAAACAAAGACTTTATCAAGATTATGTTGGCAACCTAGGCTAATTTTTTTTGCGATTAAGTAATATAATTAAAATTAAAACGATTATAGCATATTTTTATTAGCAAAAAAAACTTAATAAAAACAAAAAAATATTTTTCAACAACTAAAAAGGAGACAAAACAGCCTACTTTTTCCTATGTACAGCTAGTAATGCAAAAATAGGATACATCTAAAAAAAATATCTTGGACGATCTAAAGTTCTGTTTAAATTTTGATAGTTTTGAAAATAATCTTTAAGGTGATCGATTTGCAACTGAAACTGCCAAGTAAATTCTTTTTGCAATGTCTAAATAGAGAATAGTTCCTTTTAATCTCCTTTCTCGCAATTTTCGACTGAAGATTTAATTTTGTTATCTAAATGTGCTTTTAAATGAAAAAACGAATGTCTTTCGTAAATATGTTTTTGTTTTTTTATTTTTTTTTAATTATTGTTTAATTGTCAAAGTTCCGTATGTTTCCAATTAGATAAAATCGCTCATTGATGAAATGGTACATGAAATTGCTCAGATATGCAATGGTAAGACGTTGTTTAGATCGTAGCTAAATTATCGAGGTGACATGAAATTTCCTGATTTTCATATCGTCTCTGGCTGAAGCATTTGTCACTAAAGCTGTCAAAAAACTAAACATTCTTCATTACCTTCTAGCTTCCAAATTTCTTCAATACCTTCTAGCTTCCAAATTTCTTCATTACTTTCTAGCTTCCTAATTTCTTCATTACCTTCCAAATAACTTCATTTATTGATATACTTTAACTTTAGTTTTTTTTATCTATATTTTCTATGTTCAGGACAAAAGAAGTTAATATAAAGAATGAAATGTGGCAAATGATTATGTATGATTATACGAATAGGACTTTATTATGATAAATATACAACTTCTGCATTTTAGTTATAACTCAAACAAGAGCTTTTGTTGTAATATCCAGCATCCATTAAAACGGTAAAAAGTTTCAGGTTTACAAAGTTTAAGCTGGATTTGATAGACTTTGTTCATATCGAGGCTAGAAAAATGAATTAAGCAACAAAAGGTGAAAAGCTTGTTTTTACGAGAAAATATATAAATGAAACATTTTGTGGAAACTGTATGTTCTTACTATGCATACTTAAATACATTTCACTTTTTAAGTTCTAATTCAGTTGCTTATCCCTCTCCCATTCCTATTTATTGCAGATTATGAAAAATCATCTGAAACTAAGGTTGTTTCCATTTTCATTTTTAAACCGATGGAAAGCGCTCAAGTTTATGCCTCAGTATTTGATTTTTCTAATTATTCCTTCTATTTTGTAGCTACACTTTATTTTATTAAAACAATGGTCCAGGTTTTTACTAACGCAACGTCAAAATTGTAAAAGGACATAAAGTCCTGCACGAACCGATGCATCAAGGTCAGACCTTGAAAATGCTAAACCGCAGGAATACTTATTTTAGCTAGGTTGGTTTTAATTTTATAGTTTTGCCTTGATTATTACGATTTTTCATTGAACAAGCAAAAAACTGTTAGCTTTTTAATGACGTTTTGCTTTACATATTGCTGCTGTTTTAATGAATATTATTCCAGATTTTACAAATAAAAATATACATACATTATTGTGCTATTATTATATATATCATTATGTTGCCATCAGTTTTTCTAGTAGCTGTTTTATACCTAAATGATTTTCTGTAACGCCAAATTAACCCGTTTTTCCCATTGTCGTGTTTAAACAACGTATTTTCATCAGAAATCAAGCAGGAAGATTAAAAATTGTTTGAATAAAATCTTGGAGAAAAACGAAATTGACAACGCCATAAAAAGTGTAACACCTGTGTAAATGAACCAAGTTTAATGTCAACATCTAAAATTTTTATAGTAAGCATTACTTGAATTTATGTATATTTCAAATACCTTACAAACCACTGTTATAATAAGAATACCATTTCCATTTTTTTTAGAATAGGTTTCTGGATAATGGTTTGCTTCAATCAGGTACTTATTCGTCTCATGATGGCTTCAGGATTTCTGGCAATAAATGTTATTTTAAACAACTGTGTAGATTCATCTTTACTTGGCACAGCAAATAGTTAAAATGTATAAAATTTTTTTGCTGTTAAATATTTTACAAAGCCTGTGTTTAACTGGGAAGTGGAGGTCGGTGAGGTTCAAAAAACATTTACCTATTTTTGTAACAACATTTGCACTGAAATGAAAAGCTCGGTATGCTAACCACTTAAAATCCTTTAATGCAGTTAGGTACAAGAACGATACAGAGCTATCAAAGGAGATATGGAAATTAAAAGAAAAAAACTTCACATCTTTTGTCAGATGGAAAATTATTAAAAAATGCAAACCATACAACCCAGCATCAAGAGCTTGTAACCTTTGTTTGAACGAGAAGTTTCAAATTTTGATGTACAAAGGAGATTAATAAAGGAGTGAAATGGTCTGGAAGTGCAGGCACAAGAATAAGTTCCTTATTTTCTCATTTGATACCGAAGATTGATCCTGGTGGGTTTACTTTACGTTTACGTCACGTTATACTTTTAAAATTTTGTTTCCATGGAGTCATTAGAACTCACCGCAATTATAAATGTAATTTTAACGTTTAATTTTTAATTTTGTAATATATGGCTGATGATTGCCGTTAGGCATGAAACTTTAAGTTCCATAATAAACGTTTTTTCTATATCGTTTTTAATTATAATTATAAATCGCTCTGTTTTGAAATTTATATATAATCAAAATAAATTTCCTAAACATCGAGCACTTTTTAATAAACAAGAGCTTTCTATTATTTTAATACAACACTACATCAAACGATATATAAGTATGTATGTATATATATATATATATATATATATATATATATATATATATATATATATATATATATATATATATATACAGTCAAGTGATAATATTTAAAAATAATCAAGCACGTGACGACTTATACCATACTCGCAAAAACGATAATAAAAACTCCAAATTTCAAGTTAAACGTAATTTTAAATTTCGAATAAGATCAACTTCTTTTTAAAGAGAGTTTTCAAGTTTAAAGTAACTTGCTTTAACAATTACAGGTATATCTTCTGGATAGATTTTCTTCTTGTTGAAACTTTCAGGAATACGAGTTCCGAGTAAAAATACAAAAACCATAGAAAAACCAATCACTAGGAACGCAAAGTATTCGTTAAACGGAAACCCAAGACCTTTTCTACCTTTTAAGGTATTCTCAACGTTTCCTAATGACCAGGAGTAAGCACTGCCAAACACTGTTGGTCCAACAGACCTAAAAATTTTAGAAAGTTATAACGCATAAGGCAAAGCGGGCAAATTAACCTGTCTCCCTTCCGATCCTCTAACTTGTTGAGATTCTGTTAGACTCACTGTTTCTTTCTTGAGACCAAAATTTGCAACTCTAGTCCTTAAAAGCAAGTCTTTAAAAAAAAATCATTTTCAAAAAATCTGTATGGTAATTATTATCAAATCCTCATCTCATATTGAAGCAATAGCTTATTGCATAGTTCATTGTAGTAAAGTCGCAAGAATTGTTTAAGAAATTACGCCATAGAGAATTCGGAAAATTTGAAATATTAACGGAGTGGTGAAACGTTCATCTAATCCTTTGAATTTGATTATGTGATTATTTCCCATTTCAAAAGTTAGAGACATCTACTGAGAAAAGATGCTAAGCTGTAGTGATGAATTATTATCAAATTCTCATCTCATTTTCTCCTCCAAAAATGGGTGTTTTTTTGTCATTTTATTGCTATAAATGTCCTCATCTCACTTTTATCCTCGTTAATTTAATAGTTATAAATATTTTAACAACTCAAAGGATCAAAGAGTAAAAATAAGACGTTATACCTTCCTAGAGCCGTTATTGACATAGCTAAACCATTTGCTGTGCCAAGTAAAGATGAATCTACACAGTTGTTTAAAATAACATTTATTGCCAGAAATCCTGAAGCCATCATGAGACGAATAAGTACCTGATTGAAGCAAACCATTATCCAGAAACCTATTCTAAAAAAAAAAATAAAGCTAGAAAATCAATTCTTCAATTCTTTCAGTGATCATAGCAAAATACTACAACTACAGTAAGGGAAGCAACTGAAAAAACAACAAATAGGTATTATAATATATGCTGTATTCTAAATTGTTTGTGATCTTAACTGAAATGATGTTCATAAGAGTCTATAAGGAAAAAATGTTTCATATTATAATTGCTAAATATTTTTCGACACAGTGTTATAATATTATTATCATATTTCTGTTTTTATGCTCATATGATTCAGCTATAAACATAAACCAGAATTAAATTCCTGTTACAGTATGCCCCCTTAAAATCTGCACTAAGTTTGGCGCCCTTGTAAAAAATATTATTTCTATGGAATCAATGTTTTGATTTATGGTTTTAGAACCTTTGTTTTGTATATAAACAAGTAATAAAATGAAAAATTTGATTTTTTTATGGTGACTATCAAAAATTAGATCATCATTGACTTTCATCTTTTTGGTCTTTTGGCCCAAGGATATTATATGACCTGGAATGGAAAAAGAACTGTGTATGATATTTTAAGTCAATTTAAATTGTTTGGTTGCATAGAGGGGAAACCAAAAATTGGTAAGACAAAGACTGTGAGGACTTCAAGGCTTATTAGAGTAGGCAGAATTCAGTGCAATCCAGTCTGATCCATAGCCAAGTAACTCTCTGTAAGTGAACACACAATCAGAAATGTTATTAATAATGACCTAAAGGCCAAGTCTAAAGCTAGATCCAAAAGGTACCTCGTTATTGAAGAAGTCTAGGCCAAACGAGTTGAAAAAAGTAAGAAATATTTGTCCATTCATAAGAAAGCTCAACCAATAATTCCAATCTCAGATGAAAAACCTTTTACGGTGGATTCTGTATCAAATATCAGGACTTTAGTATCTTAAAGCCAGAAGATATTCCCGAGTCCATTAGGTTCAAGTTCAGGATAAAACAGAAGCTCAAAAAGCCTGACATCAAGCAGTCGAATGCTATGCCTAAGGCATATGAAAACAGGCCCAGAATTAAGTCTGTGCTCAAGGCTAATGGTTCACACTTTGAGTAATTTATTTGAATTTCATGGAAGATATGAAATAAATTATCATACTAAAAAAATTTTCTAACTTACTTATTTTTACAACCTGCCATTTGCCAAACTAAGGATGCATACTGTACTAGGTTCAATTCTTGCTTTTTCTAGAACCATTTTCAGAACCATATTGTCTACTTACTTATATTTAATCAATCCAACTGTTGGAATCAATGCAATAAATAACCCTATGGCTAAAGTTGAAGCAGAAAACATCTAAAAAATGTATTTGAAAAACCTGAATTTATAAAACAAAATCTCCTATAAAAAAACTTGAAAAGTTCAAAAACAAGCATGCAAAAAAAAGAACAGCAAAACAAACGCTGGTATTTAGATGAAAATGTCAATGGCCACACTGTACCTTTTTTGCACCAATTCTATTCATGATCTAAAGCAAAGTATATCACTGTACTTTGATTTTATTAATAAAATTAAGGATTTTTTAATTAGATTTAAATTACTTTCTCCATCAACCGAGGCAACTAAAATAACCCCTAAGATTCTGATACAACCAATCAAATCAAAAATTCATAAATTGTTTTACTTTTTCATAAAAATTTCATTAACAGCTTCATTTTGAAATTTCTATCTAATATTTTCAAATGGTTATTCATAAAAGACACTAATATAAATAAACAACAGCAGAAAACTTGATTTGTATTTTTTAGGCTTGAATGTTTTAACGTTTAAGATTCTTACATTACTGATAACTGTAAGTTGGATCACGAATACAATAGATGAAACAATGAGGTACAGGAGTCCAATTTCTGATTCTGACATTCCATATCCAGCTAGATCAATATAAAATAATTAACTTCAAATCAAATAAATTTAAAAAACAAAAAAGCCTGTTTTTAAATTGCTTTCTAAAGGCCGCTGCAAGACAACTAAATAGCTCTTAGTTGTTTCAGTCAGCAAAATATTTTTAGAGATTTTATGAAATACAAACAGTTTGCTTTAGTGAATTTTAAGTAAGAAGCTTTTTAAATAGAAGAAATTGTGCATCTACAAAAGCATTTACAATAGTGACGATCAGTTGCAGCATGCACAGGTAATAACTCTTCATACCCAATGATGGCCGTTGCTTGCAAACAATAGACAATTAATACCAGTAAAAACTCTTGATACCTTGAAGACAGAATAAAACTAATTACAAAAGGTTTGAAAAACAAAATAAAATTCCTGTAAATGTACACAATTTTTTATACTTGAGTGGTGGTTCAAGACTCCTTGATAGAAAACAACCATTTTTGTTTTGCAGATGCATGAACATTAAAAAATACATATCACTCTGTTACATACTTAAATAGAAGTTGCAATTATTCTTTCAAAGTTAAATTATTCTTTTATTAAATAGAAGTTTTATTAAATAGAAGAAACAGATGTTTAAGTAAATTTGTTTAATAATTGTCTTTCACTAAACTAATATTTTTGTGCATATTCATTCAAATAGTGTGTTTAATGTACATCCAAAGGATACTCGATGTGATAAATATAAATGCTTAGGATATTTTTCTAAAAGATAAAGGATACAAGAAATTAAAAGCTCACCTCATAAGCTTACCTAAAGCAGTATTTTTAAGTTGGAAGATGAAACGTTTTGGTGAACGAGATGTCAACAGTTGGGACGTTTCTGAAAACTGAATGGTGCAATTAGGCTGTGCCGTGGACATCATAGAATAGCTAAAATATACATCTGGATCTTTATTCAAATTTGAAGATTCTTCTTTTGGACCTTCCACAATAACTTTTTTATCTCCAGTGGCTTTCCTATTAACAATTAACAGAAGAAATAAATAAAAAAAGAAATAAAAGAAAAAAAAAATAAAACAAAGAACTTTTAGAAACTAAATTATTTACTGTGTATTGATTGGTACAAAAAATGCTGAAATCAAGATTGAAATAAAAACCCAACTTGCAAGAATTAAGTTGGGAAAAAATATCTTTAGTTTTCCAAAAAATGAATCTAAAAAGAACAAGAGGAAAAAAACAAAAAAGTAAAAAACAATTTTTAATATTTGAAAAAGTAAAATGTTTATTACTAACTAAAGAACGACTTATGATAAATAAAAATTTTAAACTTTATAAAAAGATTGAAAAATGAAATTAAATGTTAATCCCACAATAAGATTATCTCACATTAAGATTGTCTAATACCATTATAGAGTATCATTTAGATTACAAAGATTTAGCTCATTGACAGTAGACAAGGTTTTGTAACAAATTTAAACACTTCTTTTTAGAACTTTACATGCTTTTGTTAAGTTTCAGGTAAACAAGAAAAATAAATTCAATAATTAAGACCCTATTTTATCATTACTTATTTACTAATAAAAATATATATATATATAATGATAATGAAAACAGAAATCACTCTGTAGACAAAAAAACTAATACCTTTACTAAACACATTTGGGTATTTCTCAGTAGGAAATACTAAAAACCCTAAAAAAAAAGTTGAAATTTTTAAAGAAGGTTTCATATTTTTAAAGAACTCTTTCACAGTCTCTGGGAAAAAAAATTAACAATTTGCTTTATGGGTTTTTGGAAAATAACATTTTACACTACAAAAGTAAATAACTTGACGAACAAATTTGAAGAAATAGCTTTTCAAATTATTTATTTCAAGGATTTTCACATAAGTTGATTAGCATAAACCCATACAAGAAAATTTTAAGTGCATGTTAAATCCATAGGTTTTATTAAAAATTACCTGCCATGCTAGGACCAAGAATTAAACCTAGGTTGATTGATGCCATTATTAGAGACATCCCAGTCCCAAGATTGGTATCATCAGAGATATCTGTGATGATTGCTTTTGTTATTATGATTAAACCTAGAAAATTTAAAAGATTTTGTTTTTTTTTTCATCAGAATTTTTGCTAAAAATTTTAAACAATAAGTTAACAACGAGTAACTAATGCACAAAACAAAAAGTTTATATCAAAAGAAAATATTATAAGTAAAAAATCAAGATAAAAAAACCAGGAATAATTCATTAAACAAATAAATTTTCTGGAAATAAAAATCAGTACTTATTTTGATATGTTTTGTTTGTCACATAATATACCTAGAAATAAGCCTTGAAAAGATCTTGAAATAAGGGCCCAAGTGTAGTTGTAACTTAACCCAAATAAAATTGTGGTAACAGCTAGACCACCTCCACATACATAAACTGATAACTTTCTCCCCCACTTGTCACAAACATATCCCCATACAAGACTAAAATGGGAACTTGCATTACACTTCATAAAATACAAAATTTCTAAAAGAGTTTGGAACATTTATCCAAAACTTGTCTAACCTGCTAAATATCATGCATAAAAACATTGCTGATGCAAGAATTCCTGTCTTCATCCCTGTAAAACAGTAATAAGTTTTGTTTTTGAACAAAAACTGAGGATGATTAGCTGTTAGGAATATTAAAAAAAAAAAAAAAAGAAGAAGAAATTAAATGAAGCTAATCAAATAAAAGATCTAAATAAAAATCAAAGGCGCCGGCCGAAAGTTTGAAACCACAAAGACTGTGGGGCAAAATTACTTTTTACAAGACAAAGATAAGACATTTTCAAATGTCATACTATCACCAAATATATCAAATAGACGAACTTTCCAACAGCAGATTTAGTGGTAATACTAAACTTTTGGTTTATTGTTAAGGACACTTGAATTGGTCAGTAATAAACCATTTTTTGATTGTTACCAAGTGTTACAACTATTGATAATGACCTAAATGGCAGACGCTAAATTAGCTTTTACAGATTTATTAGAAGTGTTGTGTGCACTGCAATATAAAACTAAATAGCAATTGTTCCTTTTAAAAAATTGTGATAAATATTCCCACATGTAACACAATAGGTAAGTTAACCTAGGTGAAAATTTTTTTCTTTAAATCTTTAAAAAGCCTTTTTTGAGTAGTTGTGGTGTCCCTAGCAAACAAACACAAAAACCTATATATCAACAATGTAGACAAACTATCCTACACATAAACTTGACATTATTCTGGTGTGTGCATAATAAGATCATTTTGCATCTGCGTTCATTCTCTAAAGATTTTGTTTTTTGCATCTGTGTTAACATTGCGAAAGTTAACTATTGACAAAAATTTAAACCAATCCAAGTTGCAACTTTTCTACAATATACTATATTAAAAAGATCAATTATTTTATACATTTAAACTTTTTATACAAACAGATGTGAAAATGAAAATATCATTTCAGTTACACTATATCTGATATAACTTTTATATAGTGATTTGAATCTTTAAGCAAATTTAAAAAGTTTTGCTGTAAAGTTGCATTTTTCTGGTGGAACACTTTCTTAATGATGAAAAATAAGGACCTGAGGTATCCAGAAGCTTGTGCAACCCTTCCTTTATTAATTTGTCAAAACTCAGTTAAACTGTGAGACTAACATTAGTCAAATACAAATAAACACCAAATTTAAAAAAAGTTAAGGCAATTAAAGTTTATCGCTCAAATAACTCACAAATATTAGGGTGGGTAAGGTTTTTAACAAGCTCGTGTTGCTAAAACATTAAGAAATTAACTTCAATGTTTTCATGAAAAAAAAATGTTCTTTTTTTGCTCAAATCTTAAAAAGTGAAATATTATTGTAATGATTAGTAATACTGAAGTAATCACCGTTTTTCTTTGAATTATTCAAAGAGGTTTTACATTACAAATTACATTTGTGATAAAGGTGATTATCATTTTATATTTATCCTTTTGATAAAACCTTCTCTGATTTTTACTTTTTACCTTATTATTCCTAATTTCATTGTTTAGGAAAGTTAGTAGAGTAAATGGTTTCACATTGTTAAGTTTTATCTTTATTAAAAGTTTATAAAACTCTTTTTAACTACAAGTTTTTTATTGCAGGGGTTTATGGTTGCAGTGAAGGTTGCGTGTTTTTTATTTGTTTGCTATCGACCCCTTCTCTACATATGAATTTAGTCTGTTGGAGTTAATGGTGTAGTGTTCCTACTTCCATATAAGAGCAATCCTTTGAATTTATATTAATGAATTTATACAAAAAAGTTTTATAGAATACAATGTTGCATCAGAAAAGTGCCATAGAAGTGAAAAAAAAAGTAAAGAATTAAGGATTACTGATTTATTATAAGAAATTAAGGTTCCAATTTCTAGCCGATCAAACATATACAAATCTACCTCTAGAGAAGTTAAAGAACTGAAAAAAAAGAACTGAAAGGAAAACATCCTTTGGAAACCTGGTTTGATGAAAAACATTTTCACCAAATAATGGTAAGTGGCTTGTAAAAAGATATTAAAAAATTCTGAAAAATGAACAAATATTTTCCAAAAAAAAACTCCAAACACTTTAGAACTTGAGTTGTGCATGCTTGAATTCCAGTGCAATATTTGCACTTTTAAAATTTGTTTTACTACCGAAAAGACTTAAAGATATTTTTGTGCTCTGAAATTTTTTTAGCCCATTCATGGGCTGATTATTGGATCAATTGTTTAGATTTAAGGAACAATATCGTAAGTTTTAATGATTTTTGCATAAGAGTCGAGAGCATTCTTACAATTAAACAAGATATTAGTCACTGAGAAATATCATATAATTGATCCAAAAATTAAATTTCACACACACACACACACACACACACACACACACACACACACACACACACACACACACACACACACACACACACACACACACACACACACACAGCCCACACACACAGATTAACGACAAGTTACAAATTTTTTTGAAAGCTGTTTCATTTAAAAAACAGAACCCTCTTTTCTATTCTTTTTTACTTTTTTTTTTTTTTTTTTTTAGTATTTTTTATTCTGAATATCATTTCAGCACCGCACAGCACACGAACAGGAACTTTTAGATGAGAGCAACGGTCTAACTTCCGTAATGTCAAGCAATTCATCAACCAGTTCCTGGTAGTTTTTAACCTTGTTGTTTCCTAGAAAATCAGAAACAATATGATTGAATGTAGACCAGGCTTTTTTTTTTTCTCTGTCAATTTCTTTTCAAGATCATCAGTCTTACCTTTGCCCATATGATCCATAACGATGTGAAAGATAGCTGAGGAAGAATTGATCTGGAACTTTTTGATCAAGTCCTGTTTTCTTCATTCTATAAATTGTAGGCACCTGGCTGCAAGTCTTTTCTTTCAGACCTTTCAAAGGTTTTTTACTGTCCCCATAAACGAAAAAAGCAAAGATATTTGGTGAATTTTTTTTGCAATCATAAAAAAAATTTAGAATCTTGAAATCTCCACTCACACCCCACTTGTAGCAATAGCAGTTTAGCTATTCTAAAGTCTTATCATTTTTGTAATCTTATTTTAAGTGTGCACAGTCGTACATCCTTCAAGCAAAGCTGTCAATAAATAGTCTGCATTGGTCAAAATGATGTAAGATATGAATTGCTTGAAATAGTCACACCATCGTACTAACAGAAGCAGAGTGATTTGTCTGCGGTAAAGTACTAAACATAAAATGTATGTCTTGTTAAACACTTAGAAATTCTTACACTCAGTTTTAATCTAGCACTGGTGCAAACAGGGCCGCCGAGAGGGGGGGGGGGGCCAAAGGGACAGTTTGTCCCGGGCGGCAGATGTCGATGGGGCGCCAGATGCCGAAGTAAAATAAAAATAGATTTTTTAATCTTAAAATGCCATAATTGAAATGCATATATTACTCGCGTTATATCATTATTTTTAATTCCTCAAAAAAAATTTTAAAATACGAACTCTATACGCTGTTAAATTAAAAATGTCCCTTGAGATTTTCGCATTCATCAGACTAAAGTAAAAAAAACGTAAATGTTGATAATTAGCAATAACAAACTGTGAATACAATTCAGAAATAATTCTATTCCGAATTTAGAAAGTGATAGCAAATATTTTTCAACTCTTTACGATCAACTTATTTATGGTAATTCATGTTTAAGATTTATAGTTAACTATTGAAATATTGATTTATGACATTAGCTTTTTGAGATTGATTTTATAATTTTTTGATGAGTTTGCGTAGTTGACTTCGCTATTATTTTATTGATGCGTACGGTTACTTACAGTAACTGTTAATAATGAATCGTAAAAAACTTTCTGGTACCTAAAATAGGGCATTGGCTTCCAAAAGAGTAAAAGAATGTGAAAAAAATAAACAAACGCTCCAAGAATTACGTTTTACAAAGCTACTAATCAAAATACTGATTTGAAGGTGAGTTAGTAGAAATATATTGTTCTATATATATATATATATATATATATATATATATATATATATATATATATATATATATATATATATATATATATATATATATATATATATATATATATATATATATATATATATATATATATATATATATATATACATATATATATATATATATATATATGTATTATTTTCGAAGCAATTTACGAATATTTTCGAAATTAATCATTTTTCACACAATCCAAATATCCGTTGCAGAGGGTGAAAGATCTTTTAGTAAACTTAAGATTATAAAAAGCCATTTCAGAGCTACCATGGGCGACAAGAGCGACTTTCAAATCTTATGATGTTGTCTATTGAAAATGATCTCGCGAAATCATTGTCATATGATGAAGTAATTTATAATTTTGCTTCGAGAAAAGCTCGAAAACTTTATTTAAATCAGGAATTGTTTATGATGCGGTTAGTTAGCAAAAAATGAAATAAAGTTAAAGTAGCTATAAAGGCATAATGTACTTTTTGGCTTCTATGCTAAGTATATATATGAAGCGAAATCTATTAGGGCGCCAAAAAAGGTTTTGTCCCGGGCGGCTTGAAGGCTCTCGGCGGCCCTGGGTGCAAATGATGATGGTGTATTAGGATAGACTAACTACTTTTTGTGTTTTTTCTTGCTACAATCATTAACATCGACTATGCTAAAGTAATAGTCGTTTAGGAGGTTTTTCTAGCTCGCTCAAAACACTGGCGACTGCTAGCTGTACACTTTCCCTATTGCTTTTTAACTACACTTCCAGATAAAAGGCCTAAGTATATACTAGATTCACAAGCCTAGCAGAAGCTGTTTTCGTACTTATAATGTCTAGAAACCATTATATAGCAGATGGTTATAAGTTTTTTAATAGCTCCGTAAAAAACTAAGAAATATTTGCTATACTTACACTCAAGTAAAAAGCAACACTTGTTTAAATGTCTGAGTCAATATGAAAATAAAAATCACAATTGAAATAGCCATACTCAAAAATATTGTCAGAAGAAGCTCATTTGGAGCTGAATGGAAGAGGAAATAAATTTGTAGGTTTTGGGGAACTACAAATCCAAGACAAACCAACTCAAGGCCATTACATTTGCTTAAAATCACTGTATGATGCGGGGTAACGCTCTAATTTATTGTTAGACCATATTTTTTTGAAGTTGACAGAGGTAACACAGTCAACGGCACACGCAAGAGAAAAATGTTGGAAAAACTTTTGAAACAGATTGTTGTAGATTATATGATTTCAACAAACCCGTGCTCTGGCACATACTGTTCGAGAAACAATGGATGTATTTTTCCAGACCGTATCATTTCCAAGCGCAGTGATTTTATTTGGTCTATCCCATTACCGGATTTAATAACTCCGGACATTTTTCTGTGAGCTATCTGAAATCTAAAATGTATATAAACAAGCCAGCAACTTTCACTTATTGTTGACACTTTTTACGTTAGTAAATGTTTTTATATTAGTAAATCCAATAATGTTGTAACCTAACTTCTTTCAGTTCTGACTTTTTACTGCACAAAGGGGAAACTTTTCCATTAGGGCTGGATTTAGTTCTGACTTAATTCCATACTAACATTTTACCATTCTGGTATCTTTCCATTCCTAAAGTAATTTTAAGTATGCTCAATTTGTATTTGGGTGCAATTTTCCGTGCTGACTTGTAACCGTGCCTTATTTAGAAATTGAAATAATGATGCTATTATAGAGCTAGTTTTAATTTTATTAAAGATCACTATGATTTCAAAAATTTCTATTACATTCGTTTTTCTTTTATACTCCCTTGTTTCCTATGGTCATCAATCTTTTGGCTGGCATTTTACATAGACAAGTATAGAAATAATGAAATGACACTGACAATGAAATCACGTAGCTATAATTAAGAAACTAACCTGTTTTCACTTCAGAAGCACCAAACTCCTAAAATTCAAATACATATGAAGACCACACTGGAAAAACGATCAAGTTACATTTTTGCTTTTGGGTTTTTGCCCCTGTTGTATTCGGCTGCAGTTTAACTATATAATAATTGACTATATAACTAGAAAACCGATCAAATTACACAGATATTTAGCCTAACAAATAAGTGAGCTATGGTGTTTTGAAGTTTAAATTCTAATTTACTCAAAACAATAAAAATGTAGCTTGATCGTTTTTCCAGTGTGGTCTTCATATATATATATATATATATATATATATATATATATATATATATATATATATATATATACCTTCTCTTAATTTTAAAGCCAGTAGAAAACGATTTTTGTAATTTGTAAATTATATTTGCAATTTGTGATATTTGTAAGTTAGTATTTTCATTTTAAATATAAAGTTAAAAAAAATGTAATTTAACAAAAACAGCAACTGATTTACTAGAGAGAAGAAAATGGTTTTTTCACTTTAAACAAAGTGTTGCTTATTTTATTTTATTTATTTTTTTTTTTTCAAACAGAAAAAAATTCGAAAATGATTTAAAAACAGCAAAGTTGAAAATGTTTGAAAAATCTTATTTTTTTGGCTAATCGATTTAAATTTTGCCATCACTAAAGTTTTGCGCTGTTCATGGCAGCCTAGAGTTTCGTAATGCTAAGAAACGGACCTACAGACAGTCGAACTTAAGCCATCTTTTTGAACCTTAAAGTAAAGTTAAGCTAATAACCCGACTTAGATATTATCAGATTCGGGTCTTTAAATTGTTGATTGACTTTATAAAGCGTGTTACCAAGCCCATTAATTCTAAAAGTCCCTTAAATCCCTGAGACGGATATAAAAAAAAAAAAAAAAAAAGAAAGTTTACAATGTTTAAAACCTTTGTCGGAACCTCGCAAAACAATTATAAAACTTAAATCTGTTCATCTGAAAAGTTGATTGTAAAATTGGGATGGCATGAAATAGGATTCAATTATTTGCGCACTTTCATTGATAAATGGCATAAGATAATTCCTTGTTGCATCGCAGGAAACAACTTATCTGACCATAACAAATATCAATGCGTATGAGTAATATTTATACCTTTACAAGTCTCGGAAGATAGGGAAAAACACTCGATACTGCAGCTCCATGGGAAAACTATAAAATACATCATGTGTTTAGACACTTGAAATTACACTTCATTTGGATCAAATTTTAAAATATTAATTTATTTTTAAATATTTAAGTGCCGTCATGGCCTACTGTAATTATACGGCCTGATTTGTTGCATTTTCCGGAAAAAATTAAGAGGCCAGTTTTTTTACGGCTAATGTTTTTTTTATTAAAATGGTCGAGGAAAACTTAAGATTATCATCATGTAATTACATTATGTTATACAATATTTTTCGCTAACTGATTCCCTGTTTCAGTATATTCTGATAACATATGAAATACTGAAATAGGCTTTCAAATAGCTATGTATCAAAATGCTACTAAATTAAACTTACATTTTGCAAAGACTTCTTACAACTCTTATGAGGAAATAAAAACAAAGGTTTGTAATTTTATATGTATTAAGGATTTGAGAAAAAATCTTATTAGCACTAGCTATCAGTTCTTTGTCTTTTTTTAAACTCTTTTACTTGATCTTTTCTTACAGAACCTGTAGTTTCTTTTTGTAAATTATTATAAAAAATATTAATGACAATTCGAGATCCATATTTAATTCCCCATTCTGTGTGTTTCTCGCATGTAAAATCAACACTGCTATAATAAATCTTAAATATTTGTTCTGCAAAACTTTTAATTGATAAAGAATAACTGCAATGTTTGATTAGAATAGGAGAAATAATATCTAGAATACTAAAAAGATGACAAATAAAATCAGACAAGGATTGACTTGGACATATAAGTCCACCTCTGGTAAGCATGGGAATTTCGGCCTTCGAAATCGACGAAATTAAACGAAACGAAATTCGTGTTTCAATTTCGGATCGAAATTGAGAATGAAATTTCGATTTTTTGGATTGTTTAATTTCGCGAAATAATTTCGTATAATTTCGGGTCATTGAAAGTAACGAAATTGACACGAAATTAAACATAAGTTTTAATTTCGTAATTTCGAAATTCGTGAATTTGTAATGTTTAAAAATTTCGGTTTTTCGAAATTCGCGAAATTGTACTTTACCCACATTTTCGGATTGACGGTATTCGAAATCGAAATCACCGAAATTAGAAAGAACTCAGCATATTGAAGTAAAATTCGACAATTTTGATCTAATTTCGTTGATTTCGATATAATTTTGGAAGGTCGAAATTATTTCGTTAGTTCAGTTAATTTTGTTAATTTCGCGAAATCCCCTTAAAACCCAAAATTTTCCCCTACAAGATACAAAATTATTAAAAAAGTATCAAAGTAAAATCAAAATTGACGAGATAAGACGAAATAGGCGAATTAGTTCCAAATTTGACGAAATTTAGGCGAAAATTCGGTATGTTTCAAATTTCGATTTTTGTTTTTTTCTAAATTCACGAAATTGCGAAATTCGATTTACCTGCCAGTCTCGTTCTTTCGAAATTCGCGAAATTTATTTTTCTGATAAATTCGAAATTTCGTCTTTCGAAATTCAATATAAATTTCGATACGAAATTTATTTCGACCCAAAACTTGTGGAAAAATTTCGACTCGAAATTAGTTTCGATCCAATTTTGAATACATTTCGGACCGAAATTTAGATCGAAACATCCGAAATTACGAAATCATCGAATTTCGAACTTCGAAATTCCCATGCTTAACCTCTGGATAATATTTTCAGATATTCAACGTAATGTACGTAATGTTGTGATAAGAGCATGAGAAGTTTGTTTGGTTAAAGTAAAATATTCACATGTTGACCAAATTTCAATCCAATTTGCAATTTCTCTATAAAATGTGGGTTTTTTATCTCCTTTTACAGCAGCATTGCCGAGCTGATTGGATGTATTAAACATCTGCTTTGAATTAAGTGTGATAAATAACTTATGAAACAATGACAAAAATTGTGCTGCATCATTTCTTTCAGGAAAATAACTTAGTATTGCAGCTGTAGTTGTTTTATCAAGAATCGCTAATCCAAGGTTAACATCTTGTTTATTGTTTCCAGGATGAGTGACCTGATAATTGATTTTCCTCGCTTTTTTCAAGTTTCCATTTAATAATTGGTCTTTTTCATAAACTTTATGAAATAAATCCCAAGTAATAAAACCAGCTGGAACTTCAACTTTGTCTCTGAAGAAATCAAACGAAAAAGAAGGAAAAACAAATTTTTTTCCATTCAACAAGTTATTCCTAACATTTTTTATTAAATGGATTATATCATATAATAGATATGTTTTTAAAACTCCATTATAAGCTGGATGATAAATAAATAGTTTTCCATCTCCAGTATAAGATTTACGTAACTCTGAAAATGCATTAACGTTGGTAGAATGATTATCTGTAACAATAGCTCTTACTTTAAAACCTGATTGGTGCAATGAGGTAATGCACTCATCAATTTCTTTTTTCAACCATGGTCCTGTTGTGCAAACTTCAGGTGATGATCTCACAACATAAGGAATAGCTTTTTGAAGCCCTACAATCATAAAAACAACAACACCTTTATAAAGATTACTTTCTGAATCTTCACCAATATATTTCCCACTTTGATATTGGGCTGCTTTCTGCAGATACATTTCATCCACAAGAAGCACACAATCACTTGATACACAATCTTTTTGTAACAAAACTGTTATAGCTTTATACGCATTTATATCACCACTTTGGATTTTTCTAAGTAAACTAAAAGATGGTAAAGGTAGTTGTTCTAACAATAACTTATAAGACTGTGCTGAAGTGTGACGTAAAATTAGTGCATAGCGTATAATGGATGCAGAATATGGAGGTCTGCCTTGAGGAGAATAGTATCTAATTTCATTTAACTCTGTCAAAATTGAATTCATATCATTGGCTTTATTTCTAATATAGACAGGAAAATTTTCTAACATACTACAGTTTGTTAATTTGCAATTATGACCACTACGAAACCATTCAGGTAAAGAAATATGATAGCCTTTATATGACAATGAAACATAAAGATCTTTATTTACAGTTATTGACTCAAAAACAATTGGTATGCCTGATTTTTCATCAAAACATAGTTTATAATAAACAACACTATCATGCATTTTTTTAAATGTAAAGACTGGTGGAGAATGTTGTTCTGTCAAAGAATCGAGATTAATTATTTTATCAACACTTTGAAAATCTTCAAACTCATCTTTTCCTAAATATCTCAAAGTTGGTTTTTTTTGGGGCAACTTTGGAACCCTTATAGTTGATGATCCACTTATTTCATCAGTTTGAATAGTTGGAACTGGAAGAAGATTCCATTTTAAGGCGCATCTTTTTCCATAATTAATAAATTTGTCATCAAAATGATTAACACAAATAGCTGAATATTTTGATGGAACCCAATCTTTTCTATTAACAAAGTATATCCATCGTTTTCGCAAATCAGATTCTTTAAGAAAATGAAATGTTGACTTTTTTGGACCATTAGAGTAACCAGTTTTACAGTTTGTAACAACACATTTATTAACCATTTTATTACTAAAACGAATCAAAAAAGTGTAACAGTTATTTTTAAATATAAAGTTCACTTACATTTATTATTGGAATTATCTCCACTTAAACAACATCGCATAAAAAAGCAGTTCAACTATATACAGTAATAATAATAGACTGTCTGTGTGTCTATTTCATTATTCCACTCTCTAATGGAATATAATGAAACAGGCAATCAGTCAGAATACATTCACATATTAATCAGTTCAGAATACATTACATATTAAATGACTATAAAAGCATAAACCGATGCATGCAAACAAATATTTATATAGTAATTGTTAAAATATTATAATTCTATATTTTATTCAACACCTTTGTATAATATTCACTGGTAAATATATTGTTATTGTTGTTGATGTTAATAAAACCTTTCATACATAGTTTAAAATTTAAAATAAGCCGTAAAAAAACTGGCCTCTTAATTTTTTCCGGAAAATGCAACAAATCAGGCCGTGTAATTACAGTAGGCCATGGTGCCGTATAAGAAAATATTAGCATAATATTCTAGCAATGAACGCACCTAAGTCACTGATCTCTATAATAACTGGATAGCGCAACTCCGAGCAAAACTTCTTATTTTTTGACGCCAAAATCGCCATATTGGAAAGCCCCAAAAACTTTAATCCCGTAAGCTTTAAGTTCTGTTTTTCGGCTTATCGCTTTATCGCACATATCAGATTTCATTGTTCTGGGGCTTTCCAATATGGCGATTTTGGCGTGAATTTTGATATTAGAGATGCGCTATCCAGTTATTATAGAGATCAGTGACCTAAGTCTGTAAAAATAAAAATGTCACTATAAACATAATGTACTTACAGTCAACATAAATGCTGCAAAGCATACTCCTTTACGCAAAGGTGTGGTACCTTCTTTATGCAAGAAGCTTCGAAACATTTTTTTTAAAGCTGCCATTTTCTATCCTTTTTTTTTTATTTTTTCTTGTAAAAGAGCAAAGATTAAATTAAAGGAATCTCTAAAATTATCATCACAAAAAAAAATTTCATTTTAAATTCATCTTCAATTATCATTTAAGTAACAAAACAGTTTCTTGTTAAAAAATGTCTGCCAGACCTAAATGACGCCTAATTTAATGATTGGACAAATGTTATTACAACCACCTTTAAGTAAAGATGCAGTTCTGAGTTAGAAAATAGAGTAAAATGAAGTAAGCTTTTGTAATTGATTTTTAAGGAGTATTGCAAATAGAGCGGATAAAAGAACGTGTATCATTTTACACATTTTACGCAGTTAAAAAGGAATGGACCACAAATGTTCTTAAATGAATACTTGCTCTGCATTACCCATTGTTAATTAGAAGTTGTTAATTATTGGTCATTTTTTAAGAAACTTGTATTAGTTTAGCTTTTCTTTAGGAGCGCAACTTGTATAAAACATGGATCTTAAATGGAGAGTATGAGCTCGGAATAAAATACGATGTATATTGTTAATAATTTTTTTTCTTTTTTTTCTATTTATTACATTCTCGTATAAAAACAAACTAAGCAAAACAAAAATAGCAACAAAAAAAAAAAATATTAAGAACAAAAGTTATTTGGCCCAATACCTGAAATTAAGTTTTCGACTTTTCAAAACAGCTTGCTTGTAAATGTAAAAATACATACAACACATCCTATGGCGTCAGGACTATGAATTACGTCGAGAAAAATATCCAACTGGTTCTGTCAATAAATTACGTTTGCTTGGCAAGATAAAATGGTTTTAAAAATAAAAAAAAAAATTTTAAGTTATTTTTTTTTTTCAAAGCATCATAAAAAAAGTAACCACATCAAATAAAAAGCTTAATTGCATGACATAAATAATGTCAGCTTAATGTTTTAACAAGATGACCTCCGTGTCAGCCACCGGTGGCCGACACTAAGGTATTCCAATTGCACTGTGTCGGTCACCGGTGGCTGACACATCAAAAAACAAATAAACCACCACAGAAATATCTCAAAACAAATTAAATAACTATATTTCGACCCATTATATTTGATTAACTCCGAAAACGTAAAACAATTTACGGACATTTTTGCTAAGTACATATAAAAAAAATTACCCAAACATTGCAATAAATAAAAAATAGTCGCAAAGGTTGTAAATTGATTACCGCTCTATCACCTTATAAACCGCTATTGATGATTGGATTGTTAATTAATGTTAATTTGTTTTTCTATAAAATAATGTATAAAAACGTAAGAGCTGACGAGTTTTATCACGAATAAATATCTTTAAGAGATTTGAAAGATATAATGAAATGGAGCAAAATTTTTTGATATAATTTTTGATTGATATAAAGTAATTTGGAAAAGAGCTACGGTCAGATGGCAGCAATTGAGGCAGCATATGAGAAGCAGTCAATATATCAATTTTTTTTTTTACTATTCTTTCGAATAGTAAAAAAAAAATTGGTATATTGACTGCTTCTCATATTTCTTACTAACAAAAATTTATTAAAAAATCGTTCAAGCTTTTTTTTTTTTAATTTTTATCTTTTTTTTTATTGAATTTTCTCCTCTACTTGGAGTCCGAGCCACGGGGCAGTGATGAAATTTATGACCTTCAAAAGAAATCCAAAACGAATTTTAAGTAGCTTTTTCTTCTGTAATATTCAGTAATGGAGCTTCAATTGTTAATCTCGTTTGTTGTTACAGACAAAATTGGTTTTTCAAATATGAAAAAAGTAGTGGGTATCACTTCAGATAGAAAACATTTTCGCGACTTTTTAATAAAATAACTTGTTAAAATCTTTTGCTTAGTCAGATTTTTTTTTTTTTTTTGCAATTTTTGGCTGCCAAAAAAGTTTAAAAACAAAAAAAAATGAAACAGTTATCAAAGTTGTTTATACAGATAAAGGAAAATCGTAGTTTCCGCTAAGAGTAAAATGAGGTTTCTGATTTGTATTTAAGCTTTCTTGCAGCCCAATCGCTGGTTGATAATACAAGGTAACTCTTATCTTAACGTGAAATACAATTTTATAAACCCTTCGTTAAATATTTGAAACCATCTTGCAATTTGCCAACAACAGCCCATCATCAAGGCCAAGCCATTGAAAACAATCATCAGAGCCAATTATCAGAGAAACACAAAGAGTTTGAACATGAGCCATGAACATGAAAAGAAAAATTGTCGTAAAAATAGTTTTGTGAAAAGAAAATCAAACATTTTATGTTTCGCGTTTGATTTTCATTTCACAAAACTATTTTTACGACACTTTTTCTTTTCTAAATCAAAATTAGACACAAAAAAAAAGTGCGTGTGCTACATAAAAATCGTATTATTATTTTGATTTAGCGTAGATCCAAATTATAGAATTCTATTTACATTATTAGACAAACAGAGTTCAATTGCCACCCTTTTAAGGTCTCATATAAGTAAAGTTTTAAGTATATTGATTTAGTCTCTAGGATAAACATCTGCATTACGAAAAAATTCTCGCTTACAAACAGTCGTAATCACGAGATTTTAAATTCGGAACATTTTCGTAAGACTTGAAACAATTAAGTTTTGGAGTCCACTCATAATAATTAATTAACCTTCGTGACAAAATTTATTTATTCTTTATTTGTGTAGGTGCAGACCAAATTATCACTTAATTAAAACTTGACAATAATTCTGTAAAATTGCTTTAAAAAACTGGAATGTTTACGAACTTGAATGTGAGCTAACAAAAAAACTATTTTACTTCTTTACAGAGTTTTTCCCAAACAAAGACTTTATCAAGATTATGTTGGTATCCTAGGCTGATTCTTTTTTTGTGGTTAAGTTACCGTGGTGTGACCTAACAAAGTCCTATGCTCCAAGAGAGCCCTAATGTACCAAATGATAAATTTGATATTGTAACACAAATTTTTGGGAAAAATGATTTTTTTATTAAATTAGGTATCTAGTTATTACTTAAAAGTTATATAGTATAAGTAAATATTTATTTTATAATATACAAAATTTATCATTTGCTGCATTAGGGCTCTCTTGAAGCATAGGACTTTGTACACACCACGGTATGTAATTAAAAATTAAAACGATCATAGCATAGTTTAACTATTTATAGTTAAAATTAGCTAAATATTTTTATTTCCAAAAAGAAAAATTGAACTTCACTATTAAAAAAAAAAAAAAACATCTTACAGAGACTAAAAAGAAACAACACAAACTATTTTTAAACTATGGTAAAATGTACAACTGTTAATGTAAGAATAGGATGCAAACAAAAATAAATTCCTTGGACGATCTAAAAATATTTTTTAATTTTTGACAGTTTCGAAAATAGTTTTTTTAGGTAATCTATATTTAACTGAAATCGCCAAATAAAATTCGCTTCGCAATTTCTAAATGAGAGATTTGTTTCTTTTCATTTTCTTTCTCGCAATTTTCAAATGAAGATTTAATTTTGTTGTCTAAATGCGCTTTTAAATGAAGAAGCAAATCTTTCATAAATTTATTTTTTTTGTTTTCTTTTTTTTTTTTTTTTTTCCACTTTTTTAATAATTGTTTAATTGTCAAAGTTTTGACATAAAATGCCCCGATTTTCATATTATCTTTGGTTGAAATTGTCCTTTTTGACAAAAGTTGTCAAAAAAATTAACATTCTTCATTTCTCTCTGGATTTTTTTTACATCTTTAAATGTTTTTGTAATATACTTAAAGGCTTCTTCGTAAGTTGCAAAACTGTTTTTTATCTAGTTTAAATGTTCTAATATCAGACCATAGAACACAGGTTTAATCAAGATTTTGCACGTCTCTTTTTGATGAGTTCACTTTTGACAGCAAGTAAAGAAATTTCAAATTATT
>NW_028324300.1:36390538-36408038 GCF_058129835.1 Hydra viridissima
TGTTATAAAGTCAATCATTCTTCAAGCAAACTCTCCTATTTTGTTCCAACATTTCTCTCATTTGTTTTTTCACAAGATGGTGAGTAATAATCATTTAAAAATATTCAACTTTTACTTAATTTAAACCAAAATTTTAATTAAAAAAACAAAAAGTATGTATAAAAACAGAGAAGATAAAATGTGTTATTTGATTTGATCCACTTTAATTCTTACAACACAAGCATGCTTCACAACAGTGTTTCCATATTAGGTAAAAATTATTTACCCAGGTGATGGGTAAATAATTTTTACCTAAAGGGGTAATTTTAAAGTTTATTCGATAACTTATTTTTACTCAATATTTTTTATAAAAAAGATATTAAATATGCTGTGCAGTGTTTGGATATTTTGAAGTTCAAGATTATCATCATTCCTGAAAGGGTTATATCCTAAACAATTTTATAAACCTTACCTATAATTGCAGTAATATCTGAAACAAGTTGTGGTTTGCTGTTTAAGTTTACATTCCCCCCCTCCCCCTCCCCCCCCATCCCTTATCACATTTATCTTCTTCAGTTAAATTATTAATAAAAGAATTGTTCTTCTTACGTGGTTTAAAATATGATTTGAATCTTGTGCTTTAGTTGAAGGTGATAGATAAGACTTTTTGTTTCCAATGCTTTCAAAATTAATATGCAATGAACAAATTGATGCAAGGTTTTGGTATGCAAGAAATGTCCCCAGACATTTCTTGCATACCAAAAATCTTCCCAAGCATTTTATAGCAAATTTGTCTCTCAAAATTTTTATAATTTTAATTTTTTCTTTTATCAAACTTTTATTGCATAGTGGTTGATTTACACTATGGAACTTTTCGTTTTGTTTGTTTACATTAGCTTCTTAATAAGTATAACAATTTCAATTGTGAAGTTATGGACCATTTGGGGCATCACAACATGTCATTAAGGCAAATTTCCACAATCCAAATCATTTTTCAAATTGTTTTTTTAAGTTTTTATTTTTGATATTTAGTAATTTTGATATTATAAAAAACTGAGCAGTGAAGAAAATTAGTTGGTATGTTTGCAATGAAACAAAGTATTAATGTTTCATCAATTTATGAATTATGTTTATTTGTGAAATTATATTAGTTCATGAACTTGATGTTCCTGTTTTTCTTCAGTTCTAGTTTCATTTTACAGATCCTATTGATCAGCTTGCAATGGATAATACAAGAGGAGTTTTGTATTGTCGTACAATGAAAGGAAACATTAAGGTGACTTTTTTACCATATTGGTATTTATGTTTTTCACTCAGCTCATAGCTATCGATTTTCTATCTATTTTCTGCCTGATATATCAAGTATATGTTAAATATAGCTTAACTTATTCAAAAATAAAAATTAAGAATTTCAAATTGCAGCAGTTATGAAAAATACCAGAATGACAGAATTTATTAGAAATTACATCAGCAAATATGGAGTTGTGAATAAATTTTCTCTAATTTTATATGGCACTTGCATAAAGTATGATTCAGAGAAAATTGACTGATGAACCATAAAATTTGGCTTATGCGTCCAATCATTTTAATTGTAGGCTTACTATCTTGGTGCTGATCTCTCAGAAATGCGGTTTATGTCTGGTATTAGTAGTGCAAATGCATCAAAACATGCTCAGTATATTCTTAGGTAATACTTTTGTTTTGTGTTATTTTAGCTTCTTTTTTTCTTTTTCTTTTTTTTTTGTTTTTATTGATACATTTAGAGAAGATGTTTTCCATATTTCACAAATTTTATCAGATAAACCTTTTATTTGATTGGATACTTCTTATATTTGATTTCATTTTTCTTGTAATTGAAAATTTGTTTGTTTTCATAATAAAATAAGAAAAATTCTTTTCCTGAAATTTTTTTTTTATTGCATTTTAAGAACTGTTGATTATCGTAACTTTGAAAAGATTGTGCATATTGCTCCTGTCCCAAAGTCTGATTCAAGGACTATTCATTTAGTTGCAGTGACTTCAACAGGTATTTTTAAATTGTCTTTTTATTAGTGAATCTTGATTTCCTTAATTTATGCTTATTAGGGTGTTCCAAAACAAATTTCAAAGTGCTGTCTACTGGTTCTATAGGGCCAAAAAGATCTCAAAATTTTTTTAGGGCTTTTTGATTAGAAGTGATAAATTTAAATTCTGAGATTTACTACTTTGTCGTTGAGCAGACTTATCCTCAACAAAGATATCAGTCTTCTACTTTAAATTTACCTAAAAAAAGAAAGTGGTGTGTAATACCCACTGTTAGAAAGCTTTCTCAGTGTACGCAGTTGCACTTACAAACAAGACTATTTGCTCTGCACCAGCACTATGTTTTAATATGACATATTAGAAAATATAGTGTTATAAATTGATTTTTCCTGAAGACTTTTTTTTATATCATTATTTAATATCTTATGAAAAGCAGAAATGATGAATATTGGATGAAAATATGAGAAAGAACAAACTTGATAAGTTGAGAGATCAGAGAGGCAGAAAATTAAAGGAAATCAATGAATTTGAAGTATCACATGACTCCATTTCAGAAGAGGTTGAATTCAGTATTGAGGAAAAAAGGTCAAATGAAGACTCTGAGTAAAATTCTGCAATAGGGCCTTTGTAATTGTATGAAACGTCCAAAATTTTGTCTCTTCGTGACAATGATAAAATATCCTCTGCTGACGAACCTTTTCATGGTAAAGGTCAGAAGCAAAACTGTTTTGTTGGTAAAGGTCAAGAACAAAAACTGCTTTGTTGAAAACTTATTACAAAAAGGTAGATGTAATATGATAATTACCTAGGTACCAGTCTAGAATTGTGGTAATCCTAGGAGTGAATGTTGATAAATTGATTAATTAGCCTGGAAACTGTTGATAAATTTGTATTTTTTGTCTAATTTTTTACCATAATAAAATCTTCCATTTTCTAACAAACATTAGTTTTTATATCATTTAATTGTATTTTCAAGTTTATAAATGTGAATTAATAAGCTTAAATAGTGGTGATAAGAATTGCAGATGATCTATACACATCTTTTTGTTTTGAAAAGAAACTCTACAATGTAAAACTGTTGTTTTCCATTGAGAATTAATCAGCTGAACACTAAAACTGTAAAATTCAGAATTTATATCTATCACTTCCAGTCATAATAGAACCTCAAAAAACTTTTCAAGGGCTCATTTAGGGCCCATAGAATGAGAATCAGTAGAGAGCTTTTTTTTTTGTTTTTTATATTATATTTGATGTAAATGAAGGTACTGTTTATACTGCTAAAAATATTTGAAGTTAAATACTATTGTTATTTAGGTGTTCGTTTATATTTTGCAACATCAGAAGATGTATATGGTTCTCCTAGTAACCTGCGATTAGTTCATGTGCGTATGCCCCCAGGTTTTGCACCATCTCTTTCCCCTGAAAAGCCATCAAATGTTCATGCAGCTTTTTATCGTCAAGGTACTTTAATTTAGTTTATTTTATATGGGCTTGTTGAATGATTGACAATGTGACTGATAATGTAAATGAAGAGTTTTTTTTATTTAAAAAAAAAAAAATGTCTGTTTTAGGTACCTCTATTATTATTGGTGGTGTGTCTGAAGAGGTTGATCGTTTATGGTGTTTAAGTCAAGATTTGTTTCCATTCAATATTCCAATTAAAGAGTCTGAGGTTCTTTTTTCAAAAGTTTTAATTTAAATATGATAAGAAGTAAAATCATAATGATAAGAAACATCTATTTGAAGTAACTTAAAATGCTGGGTAAAAAAAGATTTCACAAAAAAAAAAAAATTCCAAAAGAACAAAAAACTATTTTATTTGATTAACTATTGTCTTGTTTTTTGCTATTATTATATTTTCTGTTATCATTTTTTCTTAAAAACATTCTAAAATACCATTTGTGATTTTTGTGTATGTGTGTGAGTGAAATTCTCTTTATTTTATGCAGATAATTTTACATTTGTACATTATTCATACATATGCAACTTATATTTGATTAATTGATAGCTTTTATATTATGTAGTATATATACTACCTAATATACAATAGTATAATCTCTCTTATTTTTATGATAATAAAAATAATTTTTAGTCGGTGATATCAATTAATGGGCGTACTTGGTGTTTATCAGAAATTCCTGATTACACATGTCCATCTTCAGCTCCATTTCATTTATTTAACGAAAATTTGCATGAGCCACCTTCTATTATAACTCAGCATGTTCTACCACCTCGGCGTTTTGTACTACTAAGTGCACAGGTAGTGTTTTTATGAACTTTGAATTAGCAAGCAATTCACTTAATAGCTGCTTTTGCATTCAGGTTTCTTAGAATAAATTACCTTACAATTTGTTAGTATCAAAATAATTCTCAGTGTAATAAAAGTCAGTTTTATTGGGAACAAATTTTAGTTCTTTAATTTTTTTGTTGGACTTTTGTATATATATTTATAGTTCACTTTTAGTTCAAGTTAGTCCTCTGTTTTGTAGGTAACTTCCTACCAGCTATATTTTTTATTATTAACAATACAAGGCTTACTTGCTTATACTTCTATTGCTGCTTTTCCTTCACTTACCTTCTTTACTTTGCTTCATTTACCTTTCTTTAGCTAGCTTCATGGATATGGTTATAACTATTTGTGTGTCTACTAGCTATCATGGGAAATTTGCAACTTTATTTTAGTTTTTTTAAAAAATAAACAAAATTTATCTTTAGGGTAGTCATATTTTAACTACTTTACGGCCTTTGGAAAAGTTGCGTACCCTTTTATCTACTGGAAATGTTGAGACAGATGCAGTAGCTTCATTCTTTCAACAATACGGAGTAAGATTTTTTTTGTTTGTTTTTTATTTTTGTGTCATATTTATATCAATTTTTAAATTCAATTTCCATTTGTTAGGTAGATCAAGCTTGTGCAGTTTGTGTCACTCTAGTCTGCCAATGCGCAGAATCAGAGGCTTATGTGAGTGTTTTTTTTTTTGTTGTTGTTTTTTTTCAAAAGAAATATTTTGTTTTTAAAAGTTTGTTTTGTTTTGTTTTGTTATTTTATTTTTATTACAGTAGTTCATTAAAAATTGATATTAGGCTAACTTGGCCAATTTTATTCATAATTATATTTTAACTTTTTATTAGTTTATACAATTACAATTTATAGATGCAAGAAACTGTTTTAGAAGTTAATATTTTATAATAAGAACATGACTCACAATTATATTTTCTTCTTAAAACTTTCAATTGTCTATTGACATTAAAAGCATAAGTTAAAATTATGGATATATTTGATTGCCTTGTGGTTGACACTATTAAGCATTTTTCTGGCAGTTTTTGATCACTAAAAACATAAAGAACTTTTTGTTTTTATTCATATATTTACAGTCACTTTGAGATAACATCTTATCACCATGTTTGGAAGGATAGTTATGAAATGATTCTTTTAACTGAATGAAATTAAATCTAAGTTTACTTATTTTTGTTAGTAATTGTATCAGGTTGTAAAGTTATTTTGTGCTTTGGTAATAAAGTTGTTTTATGACATGATGTAATTTGTTAAAAGGGAAAGTACAAACCTCAGAAGTTATACTGTCATATTAGCCAAATGATCTTTTCATAATGTTAATGAATATTAACATTAGCATTAATGAATATTAACCAGTTGATTAGTTTTATTTTAGAAAAATGTAGACCATCTGGATATCATGATTTTAAGAAAAAAATTTTAATGAATTTACTATTAAAGCGCTTAATGGCTCAATCAGCGATTACATTTTTATAGCAAATCAATTAAACTTTTTTCATTCTTTTTTATGATGTTTGCACAAATTTTTATTTATCAGTGCGGTAATGCAGTGTAGTAATGCAATTTATTACCATTAAATGATTAATAGTAAAATATTGAAAAGCTTGATAGATCAGTAATAGATCGCTTTAATTGTCATTAACTTCATTTTTTACCACACAAAAAATATTGTTGAGTGAAAAGATTACCGAAACTGAGAGCAATTATTTAGATATATTGATGATTAGTTTTATGGAATTGCATTAGATTTTTTTGCCAGTAGGGGAACATGAGGTAAGATGACGAATGGGGCAAGATGAAAACATGTTGTTATCTTCAAAACTCAACTAAATATGAAATCTGACTGTAGCTGAGAGGGAAGTAGATTACATCTACTAGATTAATTTATGCTTTCTTTATAAATACTATTTTCGTAACCAAAGATAATTATTAAAAAGATTTTTCCTACATTAAAGGAAAAAAAAATTTATCCACTTGTTTTTGACTTGTTTCATCATTACATCACCAGCCAAAGGTAAGCAAGAATTCCTCATTCAGTTTGTTCAATTTGTAAGCCATACAAGTAGTATTAAGTTATGATGACTTATTCATGTAGAGTTCTGAGTCATTTTGAAGATTAAGTAGCCTAGGGGCAAGATAAACAGGGCAAGATGACTCGTTTGTCCTTTCGCCAAAGTACATGTTTTACCATAAACCTATACTGTAACAACTTTTGTGTAGCTTAGTCATTATTACATCGCTTTATTATGCATTAAAATATTTTGTTTTGCATTTGCTTTATTTTGTTGTGTTGGAATTTGCTATAAACTGATTAGTAGACTTTTTTTTTGCATAGCCCTATATAAATATATAGTTTAATTGTTTAAAAAATTACATAACCGTTTGTATTACGTATCTTATTAACAAGAATTTATGATATCGTGTTATTTGAGAAGGTAATGGTGTAATGGAGTTTACTTTTTTTAAAATCGCCATCTTGCCCCGCATACGGGGCAAGATGATAATTTGAGGTAACTTTGGTTAATGAGTTTTTTCCAGGCTATTTTAATTTTTATATGGATTTTTTTTTATACATGTGACGCATAATAATTTTTTTTCCACTTTTTGATAAAGTTTTACTTATTGAAACAGTTATTGAATAAGATATAAGTGCTTTTCAAAACGTTCGTAATCTTGCCCCATGTTCCCCTACTGGTTATTCTTGAGACTGTTCCATCCACATGTTATTATGCCGGGGAGTATGTTAAACATTTTTGTAGCATCAAACTCTGAAGACAATCTCAATGATTAAAGTGTGGAGTCTTTTATATGTCTAAAACAAGAAACTTTCCTAATTGTAATAATATTAATGTAAAATGCCAATACTTTTGAAAAAAAAAAAAAATTTTGTGAAAAGTTCAAAGTGGATGCTGGAGTTTGGGCACAGTGATATTTTTGTAAATTACAGGCAAATTTTGCAGGATTCAAAATTTTCTTTTAACTTTTTGTAAATTAAATCAAAGTAAATATCATTAATGTAAATTTGGTGTTTAAAAGTCTTAAAAATTATTTTTTGAATTTTTTAATGCCTTGAATCATTAGATCTAAATTTTAAATTTATCGATCTTGTTTAGATTGCTGATTTTGCTATTCAAGCTTTCTTTCGTTATGGGAGTGGAGCTCAAAAAATTAACAAAGTCAATAATTTAGCATCTGGTGCATCAAATCCAATGGAAAGTTATATAGTAGGAAGTCCTGTTCAAGGAGGTAGCAGTCAAGGGAGCTTTTTAGCTACACCAATATCTCAAAGGTTTTTAAGTTTTTTTTGTCATTCTTTACTGATGTTGTTTTACTATCTGGTATAATTTACAATACTGATATTTACTAATGTTATTTACATTTTATAGACAATATTTTCAAAACCTTGAATTTTTTTATTGAGGCCTTCTTCATACAAATGGTCAGTAAATATTTAATTGCTTCATTTATACAAAATTGCAAATTTTGCTCAGCTATATTATTTCAAATTACATTCTTTTAAAACTAAAAGAAATTAATTTGACTAAAAGGAAACTTTTTAAAAAATTTTTCTCTCGTCCATTTTCAACAAGTTAATCTTATGATTAGTGATCGACCGGAACAGAGATTTTGCGGGAACCGGAACCTAACCGGTGTAAGATTCTAAATATTCCTAACCGGAACCGAAAATAAAACCCAAACCGGAACAGGAACAGAAACCGGAACAGGAACAGAAACCGGAACCGAAAATAAGTAATATATTTTTAAAAAGATAGTTCTAATTAAAACAAAACCTAATGTAGTAAAAATTAAAGTTTTACATTTTATTTTAAGTTTTTCCAAAACCCAAGGCGTAGTGAAACAATTAGACAATCCAAAAAAATCAATTAACACTTAAATGATACTTTGGATTGTCAAAATGCACATTAATCATTTTCCCCTGTTCGAGATTGCGCAATAGTTTTAACAATGTGTGAAAAAGATGGAATTTTTTTTCATTGTCGTCAGACTTTGAGTAGCAGGAGCCAATTCATCTTTAGGAATTTCAAAATTGTCCATTTGGATCATGACAATATCTTTAAGAAAATGAGCTGGTAAGAATCAGAATCCCAGCTAACACAAAACGTTCAAAAAATGTTTGTAGAACGTTAGAAACGGTTGGGCACGTTCTAAGAACGTTTCCAACGTTCTTTGAATGTATTTGAACATTTTGTGTTAGCTGGGATGGTGTAAGTTCAGCTCAAATTATAGCGATAAAAACATTAAAAGATATGAATATTAATTTAAAATTAATTTAAACAAGAAAATTAGTTAGTTTTCCAACAAAGCCAAATTTTATTTACATTAATTCTCAAGCTTAACTACTAATTTAAAAACTTTTTTAATCATTTTTATCAAAATGATAATAAGGTTATTATGCTAAGTAAAGCTTTATAATATATATTTTCGGTAGCATTTTGAACCGGAATTCTGGCCGGAACCAAAATCTTAAATATACCCAGAACCGGAATTTCTGTTCCGGCCGTATTTTTGGCCGGATACCGGATCTGAACCAAATTCCAGTCGATCACTACTTATGATGCATTGGGGTCATGATAAGTTTTGCTAAGATGCTTGTTTGTATAAAAAGAGGCTGAGCCAGATCTATAACCATTTTTGGTTTCTGTATTTTTATCTCTTCAATCATAGGTTTCATTATTAGTTTACTGTAAATGCAGATGAAATTGAATGTAGTAAATCTCCCAAAATTATGTTTGGGAGATCATATTACTAAACAACTATAATATGTATTATATGTATTACTTTTAAAATATTGCTTTTGATCATACATTGTCATGTCATTTGCCTGACAGCATACAATTGCTCTGATAACAAACGATAGCTGAGTATCAGGGATTTTTTAAATCTTTGTATACAAATATATCTTTGGTATTTATGCAATAAGATAGATAACAAAATAAAAGTTGGCTTTACAAGAGTCAAGTCTTATCATTTCTTTCACTTCTTATACAAAAAAATTCTCATTCTTGATATTTGACAAGATTAGCTGTATTGCTGAGACAAGTAGAGACTGGCTTTCCCTTCCCTTGCAGTATATTTCAGTTTGTGGACAGATACAACACGGATGCAGAAACTCAGTATTGTTAAAGTTTTCAAAACTATCCAAGAAAAAGCTAACAGTTATTCTTCTTCATTCAAAAAAGATTATTTTGAAACAATCCCAATCCAGTGGGAAAAAAATTATTCTTTGAAAATACATTAATGAAACTTTAAATTCCATTGTAGTGAAAATTTGTATTGACTAGCAAAAGTGTTTGCAATAGTTGTTTGATAATTCAAGTCCCAAAAAACTTTACAATTTTAACATTTATATTTTTTCTAAGAGAAAAAGTTGTTGAAATTTAAAGTGTAATCTTAAATGAAGAACATAGCTATTTAAAACCAGTACATATTCAACAATAATTTATAGTAATAATTTTTTTTGTTTGATAATCTAATGATTATTCTCTCTTTCAATAAATGTATCAGTCAATCAACTTAATCAAAATAACAAGTGTCAAGGGATACTTATTGCAATTATGATTATTTATTATGAAATTTTGATCAAGGTCTGTATTTAACTTACAGCTATCACAATCCACAGCCTACACCTGCACCACCTAATCTCAGTTCAACAGTTTTGGCACCATCAAAAAATATTGATTTGCAAGAAAATAGAAAATCAGGAAAATACAATGGCTTGGTCATATATTTTTCAAGAGTTATTAGGTATGTCTGTGTTAAAAATACTTTCAAATTATTATTAACAAATAAAATAGACATTTTATTAATGGTTTTTATTCTTTGAATTGATCATTTGTCATTGGTTACACTGGCTTTATTATAAAAAGATAGTAAATGTCTGTTTATACTAATTCAACTGATTTCAAAATTTTTAGGGAAATAAATTCAGTTTCAACTTAAAAGTACATATAGTAGCTACACTCATAATAACTACACAATATTTAGAAATAATTCGAATGAACAAGTGTTTGGTATAAGGTTTCAGATTGTTTAAAACATCAAGTTTTTGCTAAAAGTCTGTAACAAAGAATCCAATCTCTTAAATGAGATTATATTTATCAGCTAATTGAGTGTCAGCAACCAGTTACATTTTTTAAATAAATATTTGCTGACAACTTACACTATTTCTAAATCATATAAAAAAATCTAAAAGATATTATTGGCTTCAAATTTTGAATCAGAAATTGTCAAATTAGTATAAAATATTTATTGGCTTTGATTTTTTTTCTGCTTTACAGTGTTTTTTTGGTGACTTGTGTCCGCTTCTTGTATAAAAAACATTGGGCATTTTAATATATTTATTATTTTCTCTCTCTTATCAATAAAGATAACTTAGTAGCAATCATCTACATCATTATTTTTTTTTTCCTTAAATATAAATTTTGAAAACCATATCTTGGTTCTCTAAAAACAAAAGTATAATAAAAACTATAAATAACATTTGACTTTAGGCCTCTATGGAATTTATCAATGGTTTCAGAAGTCATGATAGATGATAAAAAAGTTCAGGTACTTTGATTTTCCTAAGTACATAAAAACATAATATACGTATACATACATATTTACATACATACATACATACATACATACATACATACATACATACATACATACATACATACATACATACATACATACATACATACATACATACATACATACATACATACATACATACATACATACATACATACATACATACATACATACCTACCTACCTACATACATGCATGCATGCATGCATGCATACATTTATTCATTCATTCATTCTTTGAAATTGTCCAGATCCATTCATGTGTAACTTTAAACAGTATTATCAACACCTAAAATCAAAAATTTTTTAAAAGTGCTAAAAGTAGATTTAGTACAAAACTATTCTACTCATAGTTGTAATAAATAATTATTCCTAAGTTATATTCTGAATTGCAAAAAACTCAACTTGTATTCAAATGTCTGCATTTTGTTATGAGTATGCATCACATTGAACTTAACAAAATATTTTAATACTTTTAGTTACAAAGTCGGCTCACAAGTGCAGAACTGTCGTGGTTTATAGAACAGCTTTACAAGTTAAGAAAATTTATGGATACCTACTCTGATGTTAATGCATCTCAATCTCCTACTTATGTTCACCGCTATTCTCTGGTTTCAGAAGAATCAAGTGGTAATAAGATTTAACTAAAGTTTTTTGGTATAACATTTTTTCTAACTTTGTGAAAAGACTGGTAGTTTTGGTACCTTCAGCTTATTTTTAACTTTTTAATTTTCCTTATATACATGTATATATTAATACACACACACACAAACTTTTGGCCTCAAAATTTCCCAAAAAGGTTTTCATGTTTAAACAACACTATTTTCTACTGCCTTGTTGACCATGAAAATTTGCTTTTGGATAAAATATTGCATGGCTTATGCAGCATTGTCAACATGCAAAAATTATATTTATTTCCATAAACTTTTTAATTGAAGATTAAACTGTTCTGAGTGTTTATTTTCATTTACACAAAATTAATAAATCACCCGAGTATATTATTAATATACTAGAAAGATGATGAACAGTTTGTTCTTGTAGCCAAAACAAATTTTCTAAAGTGGTATCTAAAAAAAGTTATATATATACTAATATTGTTTTACCATCAGTAGCTGCCATGGTCAATTGCAATGAAAGAAGTGGTTTAAAGGAAGTTCACACCCTTGCTGATGATGCACAAGCAAAGGACATTGCTTTATGAAGGAGTAATGTGACCCAGAAGAAAACAAAGAACCAGTAAAATTAAAGAAACCTTACCAGTTTCTAGTTCACTGGTAGTCAATTTGATGAGAATTGACTACATGCAATAGATGAAGGTTTTGAAAAAAGAAGACAGTGTTGCTATTCTTGTTTCTGGTTATAAATTTAAAAAGCTATTTGGTGTACCCAAAGTTGAATGTAGCACTTGAAAACTGGTAGCAGAGGCAGCTGCAAATTTCTTAGAGAACTGGAAATTGACGATTGGCAGAACATATCTCTTCTAAGTTGTTTGACACAACTGCAGCAAACATAGGTTTCTCAACACAGGTATCTCAACACAGCTGTATCAATGGATGTGCCCTTTTTGGAAAAAGTATTGAATAAGAAGCTACTCTGGTTATCTTGCAGACACTACATATTTAGATGGTATATGTAGAATTCTTTAAAGATCTTTTAGGATGTACTAAAACTGGATGAATTGCTGCTCAAGAGCTTCAAAATATTTTTTCCAAAAATAAGAAAAGTAGAATTTAGCATATCCACCAATCTTAAACTTAAGCAATCCTAATTCCTTAAAGGAAGTAGTCGTTATGTTTTTCTACAATTAAAAGACAACTCAACATACTTCCCACACCATGATTACAAAGAACTTCTTATATTGAATGTCATATTCCTTGGAGAAATTCATCCTTAAACATTCTGTAATTAGAAACTCAAAGATTTTCTAGCCTTGTTGCTGCTTCTCTTTTTTTCATGCCCTTCTAATATTCCCACAAAATATCTTCTGAACAACGTTTCTATAGAGTTGTGATGTATTTTGTTTTATTCCATGTTAAGTTAACCACCATAATATATAGTGGTGTGAAAAATTTTAGAACTTATATTGATACTTATATAAAATTTTAGTACTTATATTGATTTTGTCCTCAACAATGTGAAGCCACCCAACACTATCTACTGACATCATGGACCACACCATTATTGAGACTGGGTGTTTAGCAGTCTTGACTAGGTATTGTGGTGAGAGCTCTTCTACCTGAAAGCAACGAACATATTGGCATTTGTTGTCCAGAATTTTAAAAAACCAATTCATCACTAAACTACACTTTGAAATTAGAAGAATCCCCAATAAGCAAAATAATCATATACAGTATAAATTAAAAAGAGTAATTAGAAATAATTGTCAATTTAGCTTATTTTAGAACCAGGCTTTAAATAATTAGCAAAGTGTAAAAGTTTAATAAAAAATATAACAGACTAATGTAAATAAAAAATGTAAAAGACTAATTCAATTTACTTTACTCCAAGTAACAGCAGTCCAGTTCTGATCATCATTTGCCCACTGAAGACGAATGAGCAATTGCTTTTACTCAGTAATTGGTCAGCTTTACGTGAATAAAAACTTCAGCAGTTTTCCTCATATTTTTATTCACGTGAAGACACTGGAATTTTTGTTTATTGTTTAGCAGCTGCACTCCTTCAACAAAACTCGCTTTGCACGAGCTGTGATTAATGATTTTCAGCCTGAGGTTGAGGCGTTTTGAAGGCAATGTCAGACCTTCACCAAGTCTTTTCTTAACAGCATGAATTTCTTTCTAACTGAGACCAACCTTTTTTGCAATTTCTTTTTGAGAAAATGTATTAAGTTTCAACAGGGCTTCAACCTTCCCTCTTTTTTTTGGACTCGGCTCAGTGGATTTTCCCATAACGCTATTTATCAGAGAAAATGAAATTAGTTATTCAATAAATTCAAGTACTAATGCAAAAAAAGAATTGTCATGAGCCTGGTTACAATCCCCACAATCCTAAAAACTTGAAGAATAATCATAAGATGAGTTAAAATAGTCATCTTAAACCTGCCTACATATTTACCAGTCGTATTTGCATAAAAGTTAGAAAACAAAATCATCTTAAATCAAAATTGCTTAGGTTTTGGTAAAGTGGCTAAAATCTCAGGTATTTTTTAGTTTACTTTCTGAAAGTAAATAATAATATAGAAAAATAAACACCTTTTTAATTTTATCTAAGTTAAAAAGCCAAAAAAATATATGGTTTAATCTAAGAAATTACTAAAATTTTGAGTTATATTTTTCACACCACTGTATGTATAATATGCAATATATGTATGTATGTGTGTGTGTGTATATATATATATATATATATATATATATATATATATATATATATATATATATATATATATATATATATATGTATGCATGTATGCATGTATGTAATCCTTGGTACAAATGTGGTTAATGGAAAATGACTAATTACTTCATTTCTGCAAAAATTAAAAATAATTTCATAATTTTATAAGTTTCTTTGGTAGAGAACTAAGCTTAACAGAAATCTTCCAACATCAGAAAGAAAATTTATCATCACTATTTCTTGTTAAGATTTGCTAAGAAAAATCCAACAATCATTAAGCTAAGTTTCTGTTTAATAGTACATTATAAGTTGTATTTTTTAAAATTTAGTTCCAAATGAAGTCTTTTTAAGGCCATTTATTAGTATATTGTTATGAATTTCTTTTAAAGTTCCTTATGAAGTATTTTTGGAAGAAAAGCGTTGCTTAAAGACTTTTCACAATCTGTTACTCATAACATTGGAAGCATTGGAGTTGTGGCGAGTGTTAGCTGACCACCAGTTTCATCTTATTGTTGAAGATGCACCTATAGTAAGTTATATATGTTTTTGCCAACCCCCGTCACTTTTAATCTCCTAATGTTGATTTTTCAATAAGGAATTACAATATTTAAACATTTGTATTTTATATTACTTTTCTTTCTTTTATAAAAAATTGCATAAATTATAAATTTCTTAAAGTTTATAATTTATGCAATTTTTAAATAAATCTTTCATTCAAATGTGCTTGTATCAAAAGTAAATATGAAACAAAAATGACAAAATTGTCTGGTACTTAAAGTTAATAAATAATACATGCATTTTTTACTGATATTGCCAATACGTTAGTATGAAACTATATACATCACACAGCTATTTGATATTTTGCAAGAAGTTAATATCGTTTAGGATATTAAGGAGAAGCTGAAACACATTCCTGTGAAAGATCTTTTTTCTCCAACTGGAAGTGAGGTTAGTTGATTTTATCATAATTAGGTTTAGTTAGTAAGAGGACCATTATTTAAAAGAATCATCAATTTCTTTAAGAGAATCATTAATCAAAAAAACCAGCAATTTAATTGTAAGAATTATGTAGAAGCTATGCGAGATGGACTGGCATTTTTTTTTTATTGTAAATTACATATATTATTTGTGTCCACCCATAAGCATGCGGGCCATTAATGTTGTTGTGGAGTGATCCACAGGCATGGGCATGTGGTGGGCATGTGGTCTTTTATGTGTTAAGTCAGTTTGTTATATTTTAAAATTATATTATTTAAAAAATGAGTAAAACAAAAAACTATGATACTTCTATAAATTTTTTATTTATTATGCAAATTACATTTTGTTGAAAGCTGCAGCATTAATTAGTAGTTTTTTCATTTTGTTTTGTTTAGCTCAGTATATGTTTAATAAACCTGTTAATGGAGAAATATTTACATGATAACTCTGCAATTGAAAATTTGAGCACACGTCTACGTGAAATTTGCCCAACAGTTTATTCAGCTAACGATGCAATGTGTACCAGAGTAAGTTGAAGGGTTGATAATGATATTTGTTTGTAATTTTCATTTATTCTACTAATTCATTTTTCTTTCTGTAATTTTGTTAAAATCTCAGTAATGTTTTTTTAACAAATTTATCATTATTAATAGATAGTTTGTTTTTTAGATTTGATAAAAAGAAAGAATGAAATAAATATTTGAGTAATTTTGTTTTTTTATATAGGCAAATGAAACAGTAATATCTGCCTCACTAGTGAATAACCAAAAAGAAAAAGAAAAGATTCTTCAAGAGGCATTAATGGTATTAATATTTTGTTTTGTTTTGTATCTTTTTTGTATTTTTTTTTTTTTAAATAAAAAAAATTTGCTTTCCATTATGAGTTATATAAAAAGCCATCACCTAACTATTGTTGTATGAAGCCATTAAAAAATCTACTAAATATGAAAAGCATTTTATACTTCAAGCATGGTTGTTAAAATCTAGAAAGTTTTCATCATATTTTTATCTTTTTTCTAGATATATTCAAAAGTTCCTGATTTAGTTAATTTACAGTGGGTCACTCAGCAGCTGAAGTTAAGTAAGTTCAACATCAATTTACTTGTAGAGATGATTCTGCTTGTAAGGCTTTTTTTTCGGAGCCGTTTTTTTGTTTCTATTTTTAGACAATTTTTACACTGGTGTGGTTCAGCTTTGTTTGACAACTGCCTTAAACTGTGATCCAATGGGTATTGGGCTACATTTCTATAAAACTGGAGAGCCAAGGGATGATATTGAAGGTGTTGAGGCATTTAATATGCGGTAATTTGAAATTAGATTTTTTTTGTTTTCAAGTTTTTTTGCGCACTCTTACATTCATGTACCATTTCATATTAGCTATTTTATCTGTTATTTATCATTTATCTATGATTTGTTGTTTCACCTGTTGTTTTTCATTTTATTTGTCATTTCTCAATTTATCTGTCATTTATTATTTTGTTGTTTTTTCCTGGTTATAGACAAGAATCCTACCAATGTATCCTTGAAACTTTAGAAGATCTGCTAAATGCAAGCAATTCACATCCTGCATCCCCTCATCTTCCAACAAGGCCAGGACCCCCTGTTCATCCAGATGGTCTATCATCGGAACAAGCCAGAAAATTTGTAGGAGTTTTAAAATAAAACATATTTTGTTTCTTTCTAGTAGTGTTTTTAAACTTTATAAATTTTTAGACTTTAAAAGTTTTTTTACTTTTTTTGTTTCTTAGTACAATCAAATGTTGATGGCTGGCTTAAGCTGTGGTGATGAATTGTTTCATGTTGCTTTGTATTCGTGGTTAATCAAAACAAATCAAACAGATCGTCTTCTAGAAGTACAGCTTTAAAACTTGATTTATAAATTGATTTCAATTTGTTTAAATGTTTTTATTAAAAGGTTTGAAAATTCAGCTGATTATCTTCTAGAAGTAAAGTTTTAAAATTCCATTTATAAATTGATGTTAATTTATTTAATTGCTTGAATTATGATTTGGAAAAAGAAAAAAAAAGATCTTTCCAAACCGTGTCATATTTTTATCTAAATCTTGTCTCCTTTTAATCAATTTTTTTCTTTTTTATTATAGATAAAGTCAGCTTATATAGAGCAATACCTGGTTTCTACAGCTGCAGAGCAGGTTGGTTGTTTTTTTAAGTTGTTTTTTAATATCCTTTAGAATTAGTTGTTGGGAAAAAAAATCAGTTTTGCAGAAATTAGACTCCTTCACTTTCTGTACTTTTAAGTTTTTCTTTAACACTGGACT